>NC_050186.1:8738401-8808401 GCF_008315115.2 Sander lucioperca
ACCTCATTTATAGGAAATTACCTAATTCTTGATTTTATAAAAGCAGAAATGATGAATTATTTAGACTAATATTATAATATATAAAGGAAGAATAATCACAGACTTGTATATGTCAACGTTTATTCAACATTGAATAAAACACCCACAATTTAATGAATGTAGAGATCTGATCTTCTGTTGTACTTGTAAAGAATCATCCGTGTTATTTTGGGGTAATTAAAACTAGGTAGTTAAAGAGAAATCCAGATTTCTGATTTAGATATTTAGAAAACGGGTCAAATTCAACCTGAAGAAAACACAAGGGTCAAGAGTTAGACAATACTATATATATTAAAAATATAAAGATATAAATATTACTATATACAGTATATATTAAACAACAACAACAATGGACTTTGTTAAGAGTAAGACAATAGTGCCGAGTGCAAAGGCTGCTGGAATAAATATGGGATGATTAATGTAAGTGGTGTCTTTATGAGGTAGATGATATGACAGTTTATTAACAGCTGCTTAGATTGATATTTGACAGTGATGATATTTCCATGTTATTAAACTATGTAAACTATAAAGGATGTATAATTTCCAGCTCCAGTGGCTGTTTCAGCTCCAGTTAGTTTCTTTCACCACCTGCTGGTCAACAGGAAACATCACTGCTGGTTGATCTTCTCCTTCAAATCTAAACTTTATTGACTTCAGGACACTTTTAATAACAACCCATTTTAAAACTATGAAACATAATCAGCATAACAACCAATAAAATACTAAATAGAAACAGAGAAACTCACTGAGACAAAAGGAGTCACCAAATAAAAAATGTTCTAATCCTCTTTCTGATTGGATAATAAACTTAGTTTCACATGGTCAGTTATCAGACTCCCAAACTGATTATCTTCTGTATTTATAATAATAATAATAGGAGTGTTTTCTGATTGGCTGATCATGTCTTGAGGTCCAACTGAAACATGAAAGGAAACATGACCAAAAGGTGGTGAGTTTCTGTCTCTACGTCCTCCAATTATTGATATCAACAATGTTTGATATCAAATACTAAACATCACAAGTTTGATTGGGTTTGACCTCAACTTTATTAGACTGATTCACATTCAATGTTTCAACACATCAACAGATTCAGAACATTAATTCTATCTTGTTATGTATGTATGTGAATATATATGAGTGTTTCTAGTGAGGCAAGGACTAAGTCTATGAAATAAAATGGTATAACAAAGACAAATAGTCATTTATTGAAGAAAGTTGAGCAGAAAGTTCAACAGACTCCAAAAGCTGCTGATGATCCAGTGAAGACACTCTGAACAAACTCATTTCAAGCAGACATTTTATTAATATTTGACAGAAAACTGCATCAGTCAGGGTGTGATTTCATGAGGAACAAAAGAATATAATGAGGAAGTTATAAGTCCTCTGGGAGAATTTTTTTTTTACATTGTTATTATTTAGCTTCATTTCCACACAAAGAGAAAGATATAGACATGCATTAATATGGATTAACATGCACAGCCCAGCGATCAGTTAGGTAGTTTCCAGGAGGATGACTGGTACCTCTCCAGCTACCAGTCACCACTCACACTACCCTCTGGTCCCAATATATACTGTAAATACATTGAATCACTCAAAATAAAAACTAAAAGTACAACATGAAATGATCAACATGTTTCCACATGGCCAGGGTCTTCTGAAATATTATAACTAGTCATTAGGCATGAAGACACATGAAGACACCAGGGTATATCATATATAATCACATATATTGATTATAATATACATCAAATGAAAGTCCATTAGATTTCATGGCTGAAGTGTGAAAGTTGAGCAGAATATTTGTGTCTGAGTTCAGTTCTGTAACATCCTCTGAACAAACTGATTAACAAGATGAGGAAACATCATGTTTAACAGCTTGATATGGATATTTATTAATGTCAGTGATGTGTTACGGTCCCACCACCAGTTTACTTCTGTCATCATCACACTAACATCAGAATAAATCACAGCCTTTTATCGACTGAACAGCACGTTAGAAAAGCATTAAAACATTAAACTTACACAAAGAAAACTTAAGAATGATAAATGTATTTGTGATCTGACTTCAGTTAGTGATATAGAGGGAGGAAGCTGCTGTACTCAATATTTAACAGCAGGGGGGGGGAGCTGTTCTCTAATCTGTTCAGTGAAGTAACTTTTGGTGATTAAACATGAAACTACAAGAACAAACAGAAACAGTCATTATACCACAGAGAGAGCTGTTTCCAGGAATTACACATTTACATTTAATTAATTTCATCACATTTAAAATATAAATTATATAACTATAATGAAACATTTCATCATAAGTGTAGACCTTGTTTTCTACACAGCTGTCTGCTCTCAGTGATTCTACTTCATCACTACTTCTTACCAATACCAACTGGTTCTCTTATTTGACCAAACTTGTAGCGCATTGTTGCCTTGATGTCTTTATCTTTATCCATTTGACTTTTCATCTCTTCGAGTTTTTTCTCCTTCTCCATGTCTCCTTTCTCCTTCATCTTCTCAATCAGGAAGTCCAAGTGGACATAAGTGGACAATGAATTTACATCCAGGGCGATCTCCTCCAGTTGGACAACATGCTGAAAGGACTTTTCCAACAACTGATCTTGTTCTTTCTGAAGATCTTCCATGTCTTTTTTAAGAGTTTCCAAAAAGCTCAACTTGCTCTCACTTTCTGCTTTGTTCTGTTCATACTTCTCCTTCACATCTTCCAGGGTCTTCTCAACTTTCCTTGTCTTGGTCACATAGATCCAGTAGGTTTTGACATGCTTTGATTCATCTGAACACTTACCCTCACAGTCAGTGCATTGTTCTTCCTTCACATGAACTGATACAGGACACTTCCCGGTACATACAGTGCAGCGGCCATCTTTCATGACATCACATTGTTCTGCATACAAGGCCAGTATGCATGGATAGTGACAGTTCTCCTCACAGACAGTACAGCAGACAGCTCCTCCATGATTTAACCCAAGTGCCCACCACCTCCACTCTCTAACAACTCTTTGTTTAACTTTGTAGGGCTCATCAACTTCTACAGTGAAGTTCTCATTGTTCTTCATTTCTTCTTCGTGTTTCTTCAGACCAGCTTGAGTCTGTTGGATTTCTGTCTGTTTTAGCTCAATCTCCTTGATTCTGTCCTGCAGGTTGTTGATGCAGGCTGTCAGTCGGATTTGGGATTTCATAACTTCCACAGTTGTCTTCAGTTTCTGAGGGGATTGTTTGATCAGGAAATCAGCAAATTCACCCATATGGTTCATTGTCACTTCCCATGCACCTTTTAGAGCAACATTATTTTTCTTTGTTTTCTGTGTTTTCTGGTGGTTGTTGAACATAAAATGAACAGGCTCACCATCTTTGTCTTTGGCACATTTAATGTTTGCGTCCTCGAGAGCTTTCAGAACATTTTCAGCTGTCACACCATCTGAGTGTGTGATGAGAGCGACAATGTTCTTCTCCATGTTTTTTCCAAACAGAGAGATCACTGAATCAAAGATGTACTTCAGTCGGTCATTGAGTCGATTCTCACTCGCTGTCATCACCAGACCCACTGCATTAATCTCATCAACTCCATCTTCTGACTGGAACAAGTCAAATAATCTTCGACTGATGATGACATCTTGTTCGATCCCATCAGTGCTATCGTATCCAGGAGTATCGATGATGGTCAGAGAGTAGGGCAGAGTTTTACCTTCAAACCCAAAGATCTGGTACATGATCACATCTGATGTCTGACTTTCTGATTGACTTCTTGTCTCATCTTCTACGATCTGAAACCAGACATCATCCTCCAACTCCACTCCCATGGCGTAGTTGACCAGAGTGTTGACCAGAGTAGATTTTCCTGCTCCTGTTTCACCAACAAGTAAGATGGTTTTGTTTATCTTGTTTGGATCTTTTTCACCAAGAGTAATTCTTGTCAGAGTTCCAATGTTCTCTTTCTTTGTTCTTGGAGGTTGAATGTCTTCTTTCTTTGGTTTCAGCTGGTAGAGAGTGGGAGATCCTGACTGGATCTCTTCACTTGTGGAAATTATGTTCTCATATTTGGATGAGGTATTTCTGTAGAAAAGAAAAGATAAGTTCAAACATGGCTGAACATATAATTAAATACATTAAATCACTCTACTTACCCCCCCTCCCCCATCACCACCACCATTAGTAGCTTCATACCACAGCCAACAAACAAAAACAGGCATTACGCCACAGAGGGTGCTGTTCCATTTGCATTGAAAAGGTAACTACATTTATGTATCAGAAATTTGCAGCTGATGTTCTCATACTTTTAAGAGTAATTTCTGTAGAAAAGTAAAGACCAGAGCTCAAAAATGAAATGAAATAACATCACTCCACCTACTGGGACAAAACTATTTTACCTGGTGAATGCTCAAACATTAAACTACCAGGAACATATAGAACTGGAGGATGCGGTCCTCTTCATGTTGCACCGAGCCTATGCCTATCTGGATGTGCCTGGTTCTTATGTAACGATCATGTTCTTTGATTTTTCAAGTGCATTTAACACCATCCAGCCCCTTATACTGAGAGACAAGCTCGTAAGTATAAGGGTGGCCTCCTCCTTGACCACCTGGATAATGGACTATTTAACATCAAGGCTGCAGTTTGTCAAGTTGGGCAAGTGTGTTTCTGAGTCACTAGAATGCAATACGGGGGCTCCACAGGGGACGGTTCTGGCTCTGTTTCTGTTCACTTTGTATACATCTGACTGTAAGTACAACTCTGAGTCCTGAAACATCCAGAAGTACTCGGATGATATGGCTGTTGTGGCATGTGTGCGAGGTGGACGGGAGGAGGAGTCCAGGGACCTTGTGGAGGACTTATGTGACTGGAGCAATAGGAATTGCCTCCTCCTGGACACCACCAAGACTAAAGAGATGGTGGTGGATTTTAGGAAGTCAAAGCTAACCTGCCAGCCGGTCTGCATAAATGGGGAAGCCATTGAGGTTGTGCAGACCTACAAGTACTTAGGTGTACTCTTGGACAGCAAGCTTGACTGGTCCGCTAATACAGATACATTGTATAAAAAATGGCACTTGATTAAAGTATTGCAGTATGTATATATTGCCAGTATCATGAACTGGGTGTCTGGCCTCAACATCTCAAGGAGAAAAAGAAATCTCCATTGTATTCACACTAAAAATGGATTTATGCACACAATTGAAAACCTGAAGCTCACTTATCAACAACAAGACTCAAGACTAGAGCCCTGCGCGGGACTGTTTTCTTCATCCCGCTCCCGCCCGCTCCCGGCGAATTTCTGACCATTACCGCCCGCACCCGCAACATGTGTGTTACACTCCCGCCCGCTCCCGCAATGTGAACGTCCACTCCCGCCCGCACCCGCAAAACTCTGAGAATTTATGCCCACACAATAATAGAGATGTATTGACGTTGTGTCTTCTCCCGTCCCGCATGAGAAAACACGTCATTTTATAGGTTAATAGGGAGAAGATGAAGGTAAAGAAGGCAGGTGCTTGCTGCTGTTAGACGGGGAGGAAGGAGCAGAAGGATAGGGAGAGAGGGGGAGGAAGGAGCCGAGGATGAGGGAGAGAGGAGAGGGAGAGAGGGGGAGGAAGGAGCCAAGGATGAGGGAGAGAGGAGAGGGAGAGAGGGGGAGGAAGGAGCCAAGGATGAGGGAGAGAGGAGAGGGAGAGAGGGGGAGGAAGGAGCCGAGGATGAGGGAGAGAGGAGAGGGAGAGAGGGGGAGGAAGGAGCCAAGGATGAGGGAGAGAGGAGAGGGAGAGAGGGGGAGGAAGGAGCCGAGGATGAGGGAGAGAGGAGAGGGAGAGAGGGGGAGGAAGGAGCCGAGGATGAGGGAGAGAGGAGAGGGAGAGAGGGGGAGGAAGGAGCCGAGGATGAGGGAGAGAGGAGAGGGAGAGAGGGGGAGGAAGGAGCCGAGGATGAGGGAGAGAGGAGAGGGAGAGAGGGGGAGGAAGGAGCCGAGGATGAGGGAGAGAGGAGAGGGAGAGAGGGGGAGGAAGGAGCCGAGGATGAGGGAGAGAGCGGACGGTGGACGGAGCCTTGGCTCGGAGCTCCCCCGTCCTGGGAGGCTCAGACACGCTGGTGTCTGCTCATAGATGGCCTATACAGTATATACTCAGTCAGTATATATGTATATCTATGGTTTCTGCTGGCGTGGGGGGGTTCCAGGCTACATCCCGATCCCGCAGTGGTTTTTTTAGCCACCCGCAAAGTTAAAACCGCCCGCTCCCGCGAGATTTGCGTTGGGTCCCGCGGGACCCGGCGGGACCCAATCCCAATGCAGCCCTCTACTCCAGACCACAAAATATCAACATAATAAATAATTAAAACTTTCAGTACAATTTCATTGTTTTTACTTGAATAGAAATTCTAAATCAACCAGAACTGAAATCTTAAGGATTGCCACCCGGGGCGATATTAGCCCTTTAGGGGTGCTGAAGTACCCCAAACTTGATCCCTGCAGCCCTAAAAATAATTGAAAAAAATCTTTGTTAATCTATTGTAAATTAAGAAGTTTGGCTCTAGAAATATCAAAGCATTGTGAAACTAAACCCAGAATATAGACGCCTAGATCAATCAGAAATAATTCTGAGCCATTTTCAGAAAATAGTGCTTAATCAAAATCACATGAATCTCTAATTTTCAAAAGTTATTGATACTACATTTTGGAAATGTCTGCTTTTCTATAGATACATATCTGATTTAATTTGTTTTGCCACTTGACCTTCGTAGTAACGGCCCTGTGGCTTAGCATTAAAGGAACACGCCGACTTATTGGGACTTTAGCTTATTCACCGTAAACCCCAGAGTTAGATAAGTCCATACATACCCTTCTCATCTCCGTGCATGCTGTAACGCTGTCTGACGCCCCCAGCATTAGCTTAGCCTATCACAGAACATGCAGGTAACTTGTTCCAGCTAGCCGACTGCTCCGAATAAGTGACAAAATAACGCAAACATGTTCCTATTTACATGTTATGATTTGTATAGTCACAGGGTGTACAAATAATGCCATGATCACCAGTCACGTTCGCTACTAATTAGCTATTCACATTGGTTTTGTTGACGGAAGTAACTGTGCTTTTCGGTGTTGCGGTAATCACTCCACCCAAGTAGCAGTGCTTCCACTTTCTGAGAATATAGTGCCTGGTTTGTTTACGGTTAGAATATGGCTGTGTCTAATGTGACCTTATTATTTGTACACTGTGTGACTATACAAATCACAACATGTAAATAGGAACATGTTTGCGTTATTTTGTCACTTATTCGGAGCAGTCGGCTAGTTGGAACCAGTTACCTGCATGTTCTGTGCTAGGCTAAGCTAATGCTGGGGGCGTCAGACAACGTTACAGCACGCACAGAGATGAGAAGGGTATGTATCAACTTGTCTAACTCTGGGGGTTACGGTGAATAAGCTAAAGTCCCAATAAGTCGGCGTATTCCTTTAAAGGAAGTTTCTCTGAATGGGTGGTGTCTCTCTGGTTACATAATTCAGTGTTTCCTCTATCATGATGGTCCAAAATTATGTTAAAATGCAAAAATAGCACAGTAGAAAGTTTAAAAAAAACTACGTTAAAAGGCTACCAGACACCCCTAAAGCTCTGATCCTAGGAAAAACAATGAAAAACAGGCCTGATTTGATTTGTTCATATAATCAAAGACACTTTTTGGAGTTCTCTGAATGTATACAACAAGATACAACTGTTCCTGTTTCAACAACCACCTTAAAGTAGGTTTTGCATATAACGATTTTGCTAATTAATTAAAAAAATCAAAACAGCGCCATCTAAAGGCCGGTTGACACCATATTTGGCACACAGCCTCAATGCCCCATGAGAAACAACTATTTTAAGTTTTCTGTCCATCGGAATAGCTGTTGCCAAGATACAACCATTCCTGTTTTGACACACACCTACAGGAAGTTGGTCCTCCATAATTTGCACATTGTTTTAGCTATCAAAATTCTTTGTCAAGAGGGTCTTGGACTCACGCCCCAGGAGCAGTTAGACAAAGTAGGTTTCCCATAGATAGATATTTTGCTGATTATTTAAAAAAATTAAAACAGCACCATCTAATGGCTGATTGCCACCACAGCACAGATGCTAAACCAGCCACGAGGAACAACTTTGTCAAGTTTCGGGACAATCGGAATAATTGTTGCCAAGATAACGCAACTTCATGTTTAGACAGGAATGTAAAACACATGAAAAATAAAATTAAATAAATAATTAAAAATGGCCGCCTTCCGGTTGGGTGGAGCTAATGAAGATAAATGGGAAATATGTCTGCAATGATTAGAGTAATATGTGTATTAAACCTGATGAAGATCGGAGCAACTATGTCCAAGTTAAGCCCTTCCATGCCTTAGGGGGCGCTATGGAGCCCACTTACAGGTATAGGTCGAATCACTGAACATTCTCACAAAGCTCCCACGTATTTATGTGGGCGCCAATTTTAGTGAGTTTTTGTATATATTGAGTCCATCAAAAATATGCCCAAGGGCTAAAACCAATTAGGGGGCACTATAGAACAACCATATCACTCCCAAGCCTAAATGTGTGAAAGAGTTTACTATTCTGCATGTGGCTGCAAAACTTTGAGACTTTTCGTGCATCCTAAAGTCCTCAAACAAGTGTTCGTTAAACGAAAATCAAGATTTTCGGAATTTTTTTCTAAAAATAGCTCCATGGACTTCAAGATGAGACCTATGTTCCCTCCAAATTTGGTATATTAACTTATTACTTTTGTCCAATTTATGGCTCACATTAGGGGGCGCTATGGAGCCCCCTAGCAATGCCAGAGCCCAATCACTACAGAACTTTGTAGTTTCAAATAGGTGTGACATGTGTGCCAATATGTTTGAGTTTTCCAGCATGCTAAGCCCCACAAAAATGCGAGTGACAGTGCAGAATGATAATAATACTCCTTACAAAAACAATAGGTGCCTCGCACTTTCTGTGCAAGGCCCCGCTAATTAACATACCTGAAAAGGAATAGGACGAAGGATAACTCTGTTTAATCCAACCCCTTCTCCACTACTCATGGTAATGATCATCAGAATGGCTTCATATTTATATCATATCCTATCTAAACACATGCTTTACATTTGCTAGATATGTATATACCCACACACACACAAAAAGAAAACATACATTCATACATATGTATTTATCCACCATAGGAAAAAAAAGGTAAATAATTGTGCTGTTTGAAAATGAACCAGATCAGTGAATATCAGTGTTTTTGATTTTAAGAATAATAAATGTGTATGAACCCTAAAAATGGTATAGAGCTCAACAGTGACCGCCCACTTTTAAAAGGCTCTGATGTTTAATTAAATGCTGATATAAAGAGTTTTAACCCTGCAACCAAGACAACCAGCTACGAGAGGAATCAGGACCAGAAAACATTTAATTTGGCAAATTATTGTCTCATCATGTAGTAAAATGTGATCCAGCAGTGTTTAACACTAAAACTGTGCTGTTTTAGGAAGTATTACTCACGTTGCCATGGTAACAGCTTCCCAGGAGTTGAGGATGGAGCACCTTGTAAGTTTTCTGGAAGAACAAGTCAGAGATCAACCACAGTGAGTTTGATATGTGGGGGGGGGCTCTAAGATACACAGTTACATATCTGCTTTATGACATCACTTTAATCAGAGTTAATAACAGACACAATAACTCTACAATAAAACTATCTTCTTGAGAGAGAAACTATAACATACAGTATATCTCTTTATTGATGTTTTCAAAGAAAGAAATATACACTTAAAACTGGCTGTTTACCATCCTTTTATGTGTGAGTGGCGCCTCCCACTATGTTTCAGTGCTGAGTGTTTGTTAGTTTGTTTCGTTGTTGTTCGCTGCTTTGTAATATGCGGCTTAGCTACAATCAGGATGTGCTTATGAACATTAGGGGAACAATGCCTTCCAGCTTGATCCCCGAATTCCTGGTTTCTGCGGACGATATCATTAAGTCAGCGGTAAGAGTTGATAGACGCAGCCGAGCAAGAAGGATGAGAGCAGGGGCTCTCTACAGGTGGAGAAAGCGGGGACATAGAGTCTGTCTGCTTTTCTAACGTGTGCTCCCTAAGTAACAAAATCGCAAGCTTAATCTGCTGTTACGGACCAACAGTGATTTCAGGAGGAATGCAGCTTTTTTCTTCACCGAGACCTGGCTGAATGCGGACAGCCCAGATTCAGCTGTGGAATTTCCTGGATTTAATCTAATCAGAGCCGACCGCGACAAAGGACTGAGTGGGTTTCCTCTTGTACCTCTTGGACAAAATCCCTAAGGCTGCTTAGGAAGACCAAAGAGCAGGCTTACAGGGAGGGGAATGGAGATGAATACAGGCTTGCCAGACAAAAGCTAAATGAAGCCATTGGGAAAGCAAAAGCTGCCTACAAAGTGAGGATGGAGGAACAATTTGGCACTAATGACTCCTCTTCAGCCTGGAGGTCATTGAAGAACTTGACAGGTTATGAAAGCAAAATCCATCTGCTAAACTGGCCAATGATTTTAATTCATTTTATACCAGATTTGAGAGATCTCCCTGCCCCTCCCCGTCCCCTTCCCCTTCCAGGTGGGATCTGGGTGTCATCCCCACGCATCCTCATAATCATGTCAAGTCCCACTCAGGGAGAGGGAGAACACTGTCCCTCAAAATCAAGCCCCCTTTGATATTGAGGAGAAGGACGTGCACCGGCTATTTAGCCGGCAGAATGTGAGGAAGACAGGTGGGATCCCGCCTGCCACCCTGAAGCACTGTGCCAGTCAGCTCGCTCCAGCTTTTACAGACATTTTTAATCAGTCGATTGTCTTATGCAAGGTTCCGGTTTGTTTTAAGTCATCAACCATTATTCCAGTACCGAAGAAGAACAGTACCATGGGCCTGAATGACTACACACCGGTGGCCCTTACATCAGTGGTCATGAAATGTCTTGAGCGGTTGGTTCTGTTTCATCTCAAACCCATCACAGCTCCCCATCTTGATCCACTGCAGTTTGCTTACAGGGCAAACCGCTCAGTGGATGATGCAGCTAACTTAGCCCTGCATTATGCTCTGGACCCCTTTAACTCCTGACTCCTATGTAAGGATTCTGTTTGTAGATTTCAGTGCCGCCTTTAACACCATCCTACCCGAGCGGCTACGGAGGAAGCTGTCACTGATGGGTTGGAACCCTCTATCTGCCGCTGGATAATGAATTTTCTCAGCAATACACAACAGCAGTCTGATCGCCAGTACACCAACATTGGAGCACCTCAGGGGTACGTGCTGTCACCATTTCTCTACTCACTGTACACCAATGATTGCACTTCCAACAACAGTACCATGAAGTTCATTACATTTGCAGACAATACCACCTTGGTCGGCCTTATTAAAGACAATGACGAGTCTGCTTATAGGCAGGAAGTGTCTCATTTGGTTGCGTGGTGTGACAAGAACAATCTGGAGCTTAACCAATAAAAGAGAGTGGAAATGGCGCTAGACTTCCGCAGATCCCCCTCCTTTCTCCCACCCCTAACCATCAATAGCTCTGTTGTGAAGGAGGTAGAGTCATTTAAATTCATAGGCACCGTGATCACAAACAACCTGAAATGGGAGGAAAACAGTTCATCCATTATCAAGAGGGTTCACAGTGGAATGTTTTTCCTAAGGCAGTTAACCAAACTGAACGTCTCCAGCTCTGTTCGGTCTAGGTTTTACAGAGCCACTGTGGAAAGCCTTCTGTCAACATCCATTTCTGTATGGTTTGCATCAGCATCGGCCCAGGCGAAGAACAGACATTGTGCACACAGCAGAGAGGCTGACTGGACAGAGGCAGCTGTCAATCAGTGACCTGTATGAGGCCAGAGTCAGGAGGAGGGCAGCTAAAATTGCTGCTGATCAGTCCCACCCAGCAAGTGACATTTTTAGGCTGCTTCCCTCAGGAAGAAGGTACAGGGCGATGAGGACAAGGACCTCGCGCCACCTCAATAGCTTTTTTCCAAGAGCCATTTCCCTTCTGAATAGCTGAGCTGATCCATTGCCCCTCCCCCCATGTCACTATTTTATCTTTGGGCTATTTTATTTATTAATTGTTTTAAGCATGCTTTATGCAGCTATACGCACATACTGTTTGTCGAACTTCTGTGTTACTGACAGTGTTGGGCAAGTTACTTCCAAAATGTAATACATTATAGAATTCTAGTTACTGTCATTTGAGAGTAATTAGTTATATTACAATATTACTGTCTCTGAATTGTAATGCGTTACACTACTTTTGCATTACTTTTGAGTTACTTTCACCAAAATAACAGGGGAAGTTTGATTTGGCAGCTAGCTTGTGAATTTCACCACCGAATCAATAAAGTCTCCTCTTTATCCACTTTAATACATCATAGATTATTCATATTTTGTATAATCAATATAAATATGCAAAGTAACTAAAGCTATAAAAAATAGATAAGTAAAACGTATAATAGGCAATTAGGAGAAAATGAAAATACTCAATTAAAAGTACGACATTGTTGTAAAATGTTTGTTTATAGCACTTCAATAAGAAATTCATGTTGTTTAGTTTAAAACACTCTAAAGGAAATGTTCAATTATAGTGTGATTAAAACTCACTATTAACATTATTTACAGTACTTGATTTACAGTTGATTTGTGAAAAGGTAGCCTACACAACCTTATTTAACAGTAATTTAGTTTTACTGCGAACCGTCACAGGAAGTGCTTTTATTTTGAAGTAGGCTACAGGAAGTTGTCTGTTGTGTAGCTACTCTTGCTAGCTTACTGAGATGCAACATGTCCGTCAGGCTCCAGTTGTTCACTTTCTTGTTTGTAAAACTGCAACATATTGAACAGTAAATGGTCACAGTAAAAGACAAGCGCTTTTGGTTGTCATTCGAAGCCATTCCACTACAGGCAGAGTTACTCTCCACGGCTGATAAAATGCAATGATATTTACATGTAGCAAGCCTCAACATTAATTCCTGACATGTTTATATCTGTCAGCCGCTGACGTACCGTCACCTGTTGGGACATACATGCTGTCCGTACCGTCACCTGTTGGGACATACATGCTGTCCGTACCGTCACCTGTTGGGACATACATGCTGTCCGTACCGTCTCTGGTTCTGGCTCTGACCACGGGAACAGAAACAGGACAGCTCACTTCAACGCAGCGTAATAACTCCTGAAAATAATATCCATCTCGCAAATGTATTTGTCTCTGCAGTCATCTCAACCATCGAATACAGCGACAGGAAAATAATACGGCTTTTTTAATTCCTGTGAAGAAATGTGTCGCGGTGTTGGTGAATTCTTTAAAAAAACAATGCACCACTAAATGTTGCGTTAAAATGCGTTGTAACTCGCGTTACTGAGATTGTAACGAGTATAATATTACCGAAATTTAATTAGTAATGCGTTATATTACTGCGTTACAGCAAAAAGGAATACGTTACTGTAATTGCGTTACTTTTGTAACGCGTTACTCCCAACACTGGTTACTTATTGCCATGTCAAATTCCTGTGTCTGCTGATGCATTTGGCGAATAAAGTTATTCTAATTCTGATGTTGTTTCAAAAGTATTTAAATGATTTTAATCTAAAATGTAATCATTTTCCAAGATCAAACTCAAACCAGAGGTATAATCAGAGGCGTAAGAATGTGGAAACTTCTCCCTAGACTCCATCTTTAGAAACTTAAGTCCTTTTAAATGCTCGACCAACAACACGACAACACTGGACCGACTGGAGGGTCCAACAGAGTTAGAGCTGTTAAACATTTCACATTAATGCCATCTATCAAACAGTTTAAACACTTCACTACTTTTTCTTTTCTTTTCTAGGAAAACCTTTGAAAGGCCAGTTGATGTAACAAACACGAAGACAGACTGACATCCAACCTGTGATACCAACCCACAGTGTGGTGAGCACGAATCTTAATGTAATGTATTTAAATTGGAAGCATATTTCGTGATAACAGCACAACTACAGTAGGGAGTAGTATGAAAAGCCGAAAATCTGCATAGGGAGTTTGGTCGGGGAGTGGATGGGTCAAATAACACAGGACTTTCAACCAGGAGACCGGGGATCACGTCCCACGTTTGGCTTTTTATTTCCCCATTGTTGATGGTTCCTTTCCCCGTTCTTTGTTCCCTAAACACAACCGTCCCATTGTTGTTGTGTGTCCCCCAGAGACCGTGGGTCGTGTCCCGGCGTGTGACGTGTCCCGGGGTGTGACGTGTCCTTTCCCCATTCTAAAAAAACAACATAATCGTGTCCGGTACACAAATCAATAAATTAAAAAAAGGAAAGGGACCATTTCACGAACTGCCATGAGACCGTGTTGGTGATACATACCTGTGTTTTTAAAGTCCTGGTCAACCCAGAAAGAGGTCCAGAGAAATGGATCTGAAGTTCCTGAAGATTGGTGACGCAGCGACTACGGACACTGTCTGGAAGAAAATAAATAAATGATATGAATGTAAGGTAGTATGTTCAGTTATTAGTTATGGCAAATACATTTTCCTCATTATATCTGGTGTATCTTCTGATCTGATAATTTAAAGTATTTCCAGTTCTAAAGTGTTCTTACCTGTGTTGTTGGTCTGTGATGTTGGGGAGGCAGAGAGAAAGAGAGCAGTTTATATATCTTCAGAAAGGGGCGGACACTCTGTGGTCACATGATTTCACAGAAACTGTCTCAGAGACATTACTTCATAGACTTCAATGAAGTCTTTTTTTGAAGATTTTAATGTCACGTGATTTCACAGAAACGGTTTGACAACAAATCATCAAGTGAGGGAAGTGAGGGAGGAGTTCTCTTTAGAAGACTTTTACTGATCACCTGAGATGAAGTTCAGGTGTTGCAGCAGCAAATAAAATAAAAGAATTCATAATTATAAGTGTATAAAACGAAACTTGTCACAGGTGATTAGAGAGCCTGCGTCCTGTACAATTTAATGGCGCTGAGCAAACGGTGATGAGGAAGTTTTAGCATCACATCACGGTGATTCTGTCTATACTCCACTGCCCATCACATCTCCTATTTCTTATCCTCCATTCACCTGGCTGTTCATTGGTCAGATAAGGAGGAACTTAGGCTGCTACCTCAGCTTTAAAATTAACTTCTTTACACATATTTCTACAGATAGGAAATGACATGTTCACAATTTGCAGGTGCTATAAACAACTGTACCTTAGAGTTGGTCCATTTCCAGTTTGTCAACAACTTCTTCTGGCAAATTAGAAAGTAGCCATCATTAGCAACTTGTGCCATCTCTTAATAGTCTATAAAAACAGCTAAAAAGATAGATGCAAAATTTGTGCTATTTTTGTTTATATACCTGTATAATGTGTATGTTTTCATTAGTGGTATTAGTGTAAAAATGGGATATTGGTAGCATATACCTCCTCCTACCTGGGATGTACCAAGTCATCAGACAGACAGGAAAAGAGAACTGAGTATACAGGGTCTTCGTATGAAGAGGGCCCACAGAGATACAAGTAGGATTTGATTGTTTATTATTGGACTTTGATTGTAGTATAAAAATGTACCTGCTGCACTCGGAATCTGGCTCAAATTAATTTACATTTTCTTGCAGGCTGGGAACATAAATGACAATAATAAAAGCTTCCTCCACTATTCACATTTTGGATTGGAGTCTTTTCATCCTCAGACCCAGTGTTGGCGCACTTTCAGGTTGAGTCTTTTTTAAGGAAGTGTATTTATTGGCTACATTTTCATTCTGATGACCAGTAAAGTTATTTAGGCAGGAATTCAGACACTGAACCAGTGGCCTAAAACCAAAAATATGGACAAAGGACATTTTTTCAAAGTCACTTGATGTCCACATCTCAAAAAATTTCCTGTCAGTGAAAAACAGAAAAGTATTTTAAGTATGTCAGGATGTGACTGTAGGCAGGTTTTGATTTTCTTTGTTCCCAAAGTTGCATGTTTTAGTTAATTGCCCAGTTTGAGTTTTAGCAGTGTGTATTTTCCATTTGGTTTTATTAATAGATGTGTTGCATTGATTGTTCTCTGGGACATGTTTTCATGCTAATCCAATATGTTTGTAGCTTGAAACAAGCTAGCGCGGACTGCTGATAAGCTTACAAAGCTAGTATTCGGGGCACATGGAAAGTAAAAACAAATTGCTATTTATACTACGAAAAAGGCTCAAAATATCACCAAACATCAACGGTAGCATAATGAGGTTCCTTAAATGTTAACCAAAGCATTGAGAACTTTGTAAGTGTACAGAGAGAAGAGCTGCGGGAGCTCCGTGAAAGGGCTACGAGAGAAAGAGAGCTATCGGTAGTCAATGCCGCAACACAGCCTCGTACTTGGTGGTGTACCTGTGGACATTGTGAAGCTATGGCCACCGAGCAGGAGTGTCTGTGTTGCACGGAGTGGGACCTGTTGCGTCGCCCTGTTTGGCACAGTCTGAAGATTTCCCCTCATTGATAAACAGGGCTGTCCTTGAAACTTTTTTCCATGTCCCAAAAATAAATTGGAGACGGCGACCCAGACCGAAGGGACCAGATGGACAGTAAGTACACTAGACAAATTTTACATTGGTTATGTTTTACTTCGGTGGCCGAAGGCACACCGCCAATTTCCCATAGTAATTTTTTCAAATTTTTTGTTGGACATGGAATTAGGATTATGAGAAGCAACTGTGAATGCCTGGATACCCCAGCTCATGATTGCCCACAGGATCTAATGATGTGCTTGTTAAAGGTGGATGTGAAACAGGTGCAGAGGAGGGAAAAGGAGGACAAAGAAAGAGAATCCCTAATGTGACCTGCAAGTTTTTTTTATTGATGTGTAGAAATAACCGGTTTGATTTTAAATAAATACTGTACCTTACAGGAACCATTCTCTGGAACTGAAGTTGTTGTTTTTTTAACAGTGGAAACTCCTTGTTTTACTGGTAACAAAGGACCTCAAACAACCGTGTACACAATGTAAGATAGTGTCAGTAGATGGTATGAAACTGGCACACAGACAGTCTGACCGGTTGGTGCAGATTACAGAAAACTTTTCCATTTGTTCTGATTCTCTGAACTGTTTCCTGATTGAATATTTCTGCTGTAAATAACAAAGCTGCAGAGGTGTGAAGCAAAGGTTGAACGGCCACACCTTCAATAGAATATGTTATCAGGTTATGTTATCCTAAGATGTAAACAGTTAAAGTTAGTTTCACTAACACTACAAGTCTGTTCTGTGAGCTCATGCAAAACATTAGCGAGCAAAAAAACAAATGCAAATGCATGACATGCTTGATTTGGTTTGTTGTGAGCATATAAAGAAAGAAGTGGAGCATTATAACATTATAAATCACCATGGGTAGGAAAAAGTTTTAATCTAATCATCTGAAAGAGAAAGACCTTTTCCACTTTATAACATCTCATAACATTAACATTCAGGGCCCTACTTTAACGATCTGAAACACAAGTATCAAACGTGAAACGCAAGTAACTTTGTAGGCGGATCTCAGGCGCTGTTGCCATGATACTGGCGGGATAAATGAGTCTTGCGCCCGACGCAAATCTGAAATGGGTTGGTCTGAAGTATCTAGGTGTGGTTTGGGCGTAACGTGCAATAAACCAATCAGAGCGTCATCTCACATTCCCTTTAAGAGCAGGTGCGCTTGTTCCATGGTGGATTGCTATTATGACGGCGGATTTGCCTGACGCACACCAGGAGCAGTTCACAGCCAAGGAGACTGATGTTCTCCTCAGGGTTGGAGAGGGAGCTGTCCGGGATGTAAGTAATAAATGGCCGTCTTGACTGGGTGGCAATGTTGCTGCGGCCTCTCGAGTGCATCTCCTCAAGTCTGGAGAGGATTGATGCAGCCATGGAGTGTGGGCCTCTAAACGCACCACTTGCTCCTGTTGTGCCCCTTCCTCCTCCACCCCACTCCATCTCTGTCCACCCGCTCCACCAGGAGCACATCGCTCATTGCCACTCCCGGACCCTCAAGTGTCCAATCCCGCCGTAGTTCAACATCACATCTCCTTAAGTCCTCTAATATTTCCTCATTTATGTCATCAACACATCCATGATTCATGGAAATGTTGTGTAAAACACATCAAACCACAAAGAATGCTGTGACTTTTTGAGTACTGTACTGTAAAGTGCCTCCTGACCTATCCAAACACCTGAAACGCATTTTCAGTAATATTTTTCCTTGTAATTATGTACTGTTTTCAAAAATGGGAACTGCTGGGTCCGTGTAGATGAGAGAAGCAAAGTGTATGCGCTTTGTGCACACGCTACATTATGGCCAAGCATGCACATCTAAAATATCATCTGAATAACACGCCACTGACTTTAGACTAGACTAGTACCACTGACTTTAGACTAGCTCCACTGGCTTTAGACTAGACTAGTACCACTGACTTTAGACTAGCTCCACTGACTTTAGACTAGACTAGTACCACTGACTTTAGACTAGCTCCACTGACTTTAGACTAGACTAGTACCACTGACTTTAGACTAGCTCCACTGACTTTAGACTAGACTAGCTCCACTGACTGTAGACTAGACTAGTACCACTGGCTTTAGACTAGACTAGTACCACTGACTTTAGCCTAGACTAGTACCACTGGCTTTAGACTAGACTAGTACCACTGACTTTAGACTAGCTCCACTGACTTTAGACTAGACTAGTACCACTGGCTTTAAACTAGCTCCACTGACTTTAGACTAGACTAGTACCACTGACTTTAGACTAGCTCCACTGACTTTAGACTAGACTAGCTCCACTGACTGTAGACTAGACTAGTACCACTGGCTTTAGACTAGACTAGTACCACTGACTTTAGCCTAGACTAGTACCACTGGCTTTAGACTAGACTAGTACCACTGACTTTAGACTAGCTCCACTGACTTTAGACTAGACTAGTACCACTGACTTTAGACTAGCTCCACTGACTTTAGACTAGACTAGTACCACTGACTTTAGACTAGCGCGACTGACTTTAGACTAGCACCACTGACTTTAGACTAGACTAGTACCACTGACTTTAGACTAGCGCGACTGACTTTAGACTAGCGCGACTGACTTTAGACTAGACT
The DNA here is from genome assembly GCF_008315115.2 of Sander lucioperca. Classification (NCBI taxonomy): domain Eukaryota; kingdom Metazoa; phylum Chordata; class Actinopteri; order Perciformes; family Percidae; genus Sander; species Sander lucioperca. Next base: position 8,757,526 of record NC_050186.1, read on the forward strand.
AGTACCGCTGACTTTAGACTAGCGCGACTGACTTTAGACTAGCACCACTGACTTTAGACTAGACTAGCTCCACTGACTTTAGACTAGACTAGTACCACTGACTTTAGACTAGACTAGCTCCACTGACTTTAGACTAGACTAGCACCACTGACTTTAGACTAGCGCGACTGACTTTAGACTAGACTAGTACCGCTGACTTTAGACTAGCGCGACTGACTTTAGACTAGCACCACTGACTTTAGACTAGACTAGCTCCACTGACTTTAGACTAGACTAGCTCCACTGACTTTAGACTAGACTAGTACCACTGACTTTAGACTAGCGCGACTGACTTTAGACTACGGAAGGCACCACGGAACGTTTGCGCCTGAACACGCCTCCTCTTTATGCTGAACTGCCCCCGGGAGTGCAAATACATTCCCTAATTTACCGACGTGTGTCTGTGGAGGGGAAAAGTCCACTGTGCGTTGGGTGCAAAATAGGAATGATATATGCGGCGGTGTATAAAGTCAATTGCGCTGGGTGCAAGATAGGGCCCTTACTATGGTATGTTTTATTTAATGTCTTGTGTTTTGTGGATTGCTTAATATATTATTTCTGTTTTAACCATTAGTTTTAAATGTTAGAATGATCTGGTTTCTTGAAATGCAATATTTTTGTGTGTGTGTGTCTGTCTGTCTGTCTGTTTGCGTGTGTGTCTGTGTCTGTGTCAGACATATATAAATTACTAGAGAACCAGACTTGAGTAAATGTACAAGTGCTCTATGAAAAAAATGACTTGAGTAGAAGTTGAAGTGCTCTTTAAGCACCACACTTAAGTGGAAGTACTAAAGTATTCAACATTTTCTATATATGTATTGCAAGTAGTTTCTTTTAAAATTTACTAGTCAAGTAAAAGTACAAACATTGTCTTATGTAGTTATTAAAGACGGCGGTCAAAAATGAATAGCATATTGTTTATATTATTTCAAATGTTTAGCCTAAACGACACTCACAATTCCTTTGGATGTAGCTGTAATACAAGGACAGGAACGTACAACACCAAAAAGGCGGCTCAGGATGCTGCAAATGTTGGTATAATATGGAAATGGCTGGTGGATTTAAGACAAAAAAATAATAATTTATTATCATTGCACTTACAATAACGAGCATAGCTGTGCTCAATTTAGGTCATCGTGTATGTCTTATCTCCAGTTTTTCCTGCATCCACCGTGTGTGTGTGTGTTTGTGTGTGAGTCAGTCGCGGGGGGAACGGAGCAGCCCCGCCCGCTGCAGAGAGCAATCAGAATTGAAACAGCAGCAGCTTTCAGCGACTTTAGAGTGAAAAATCGTTACAGCGTTCATTGATGTTAAAATGTTTACAGGTTGGCAGGACGGTCTGAAATGTTTTTCACGGTCTTTCGCTGTACGTTTTATTGGTGAGTGTGAGATGTTCCAGTCACACACGTCTCGTCTTCATATCAGAAACCAGCTCTCTCTCACTCCCGCTTGGTCAGTGACTCTCAGAGTCACACACTGATACAAGTCTGGCACACGGGACTGCTGGGATTGGTTGAACTCCGGTTATTGGTCAAATTTGCGGAAACGTTGCGGTGATTTGTCAAAATTGCGAGTATCACCAAATTCACGGTGATTGGTTGTAAGTAAAGATGCAGCACATAAAAAATGTATCGGAGTAAAAGTATTAAACTCATCAAAATCATGTACTCAAGTAAAAGTGGAAGAAGGAGGAAAAAATAATACTCCAGTAGAGTACAGATACAGCCTTTTAGTACTTACGTAGAGTAGTGAAGTAGTTCTACTTTGTTACTATTCACCTTTGGTGTGTGTGTGTGTGTGTGTGTGCGTGTGTGCGTCTGTGTGTGTGTATCTGTCTGTGTGTGTGTGTGTGTGTGTGTGTGTGTGTGTGTGTGTGTGTGTGTGTGTGTGTGTGTGTTTTCCTACCTCAGCTGGTTCAGACCAGTCTGACTGCCTCCCCACCCTTAACTGTCAATGCTTTGGGTGTGTGTATACATGCTTCACTATGTACTGTGTATGTGTTATTTGGCCCAGCAACAGCCATTCTTTAATGATGACTGTTCTCTACAGTAATTATCCCTAACACGCAGCTGTGCTTCATGAGCAGTGGACAGGTGAAGAATGGCCACACCCTTGACCTACATACACAGACAGAGGAGAGACAGACAGGCACACAGGAGAAGGGGAAAAAGCACAAGGAGATGCTATATCCCTCTGGTGCATAGCGATCACTACAGTGGACAGCTGTTTAAAAGTCATTTTCTCCTAAATGCAATAGTTTCTATGGTGGAATTGCATATCAGCCGTTAGAATACTCTCTGCTGCCCCCATCCATTGAGGTTTATTCAGTGGTTAGTTGTTGTAACTACAAGTGAACCTCCTCAGAATCCAAGATGGCTGACAGACAGCTACACTGCTGGAATATCCTGCCAGTCCTTCTATACCAGGACAACCTTAGAGGTATACAATATATATATATATATATATATATATATATATATGATAGGCAGGAATATGGAATAAGGAACAATATTATTCTTTTAGTCTTGAAAATTTTATTTCAAATAAGTACTAAATTGCGGCAGGCTTCCTCCAGGATCCTTGCGAGAGTGAAGATCTGATCCGTTGTTCCACGACCAGAATGGAATCCGCATTGTTCCTCTTCAACCCGAGGTTAGACTGCTTTAAAAAGATGTCTGCGGTCCCAGAAATTGTTAAAATTGTCAATGAACCGCAGAGAGTGGACGGTACATGCATTTGAAAGCCATCTGTTCAGTGCCAACAGTCTGCTGAATCTCTCAGCTCCTATTCTGACTGGTGGTATAGGGCCACTGATAAACACCTCTGCGTTTAGGGAGCTGACTGTGTTCAGCACATTCATAAAGTCACGATTCAGCACTTTAGACTGTTGCTTGTTTACAACATCATGTGACCCTATATGCAGTATAATATTTTTCACAGTTGGGTGTGCTGCCATGATATCCGGGATTCTTTGGGCTAAGTCAGAAACCATGTCTTTGGGAAAACAGAGAATTTTGGTGTTTTTACTGCTTTTTATGTCTTTTACAGCAGAGTCACCCACAATCAGAGTTTGGTGCCCAGTCATTAGCTTTCCCTGTAGCTTTTTACTTTTTGAATTGCTCTCAGTCCTTACCCTGCTGTGTGACGATGAGACGCAATCCAGGTCATGTCCAGGGTCCTGCAGCAGAGGAGCAAATCTGTTATCCAGTTGCACACTCAGTTGTTGGGGAGGCATTTTGTTGCTAATTCTCCATTTTGCAGCTGTCCACGGCTGTGTCCTACTGAGTACAGGGGTAGAAGAGGCGCTCTGCCTGGATGGTAATGTAGGCCAGCCGTTCATATCACAAATCTCAGGGCGCTGTGCCCTGCCCGTTAGTCGTCCTTCCCAGGAAAAGGATTTACTCTTAGGCTTTGCACCAAAAGAGTTCCAGGGAGGACTACCACTTGTTGATTTATTACTTATTCCACAGCCCTCCTGTTTGTCCGTAGTCTTGCTGGTGCAAGTTAGCCGTGTGTTGGCATGCTTCTGTCCATTGTTTTGGGTCAATGGTAAAGTGGTGTCATTCCCACATGATCCGTTCACTTCCAGGTTTACTTCTAACCGTTGAATTTTGGTTTCCAGAATAACAATCTTCTGAAGGAGTTTGTAGTAGTCCTCCATGGAGAAGGGAGGCATCTTGCTGCTAATTAGCTTTAGCTACAATCACTTTAGGACAGGCTTGAGCTATTGGTAGGCCACGGTCACGCAGAAAAATGTTGAAATATGGCAATAGCCTACTATGTCTACAAAAAATGTATAGTCCAGTCATTTATAAGTATCCAAGAGCCGCTGCTCATGGTTTCTCTCAGAGGAAAAGTAAGATTATCAGCAGAAATATGCAAGCAGAGGCAGGAGCAAGCAGCAAAGCGTCTGCACTAAAGGAAGTACTCTGAGGATCCGAACTGTGGAATTGTTTAACTACGCTGAGGTTGTTTAACTACCTCAGCAACTGCCACCAGGGAAATTGACGACAATCTCTCCAGCTCTGCCTTTACCATAGAGGGCGTATTAGCTGGATTTAAGAGTTCCTCAAAGTGCTCCTTCCACCACCCTATTACCTCCTCAGTTGAGGTCAACAGCGTCCCATCCTTACTGTACACAGCTTGAATGGTTCCCCGCTTCCCCCCCCTGAGGTGGCGAATGGTTTTCCAGAAGCACCTTGGTGCCGACCGAAAGTCCTTCTCCATCTCCATTCATGTCTTCTCCGAACTTTTCCCACACCCGCTGCTTTGCCTCTTTCACGGCAGAGGCTGCAGCCCTTCGGGCCCTGCGGTACCTTGCAACTGCCTCTGGAGTCCTCTGGGATAACATATCCCAAAAAGACTCCTTCAGTCGGACGGCTTCCCTGACCACCGGTGTCCACCACGGTGTTCGTGGGTTACTGCCCCTTGAGGCACCTAAGACCCTAAGACCACAGCTTGCTGCCGCAGCTTCAGCAATGGAAACTTTGAATATTGTCCACTCGGGTTCAATGCCCCCAGCCTCCACAGGGATGCACGAAAAGCTCCGCCGGAGGTGTGAGTTGAAAGACTCAGATCAGATGAAACGATTATGAAATCGATCTTTGACCTTTGGCCTAGGGTGCTCTGGTACCAGGTACACTTATGCGCATCCCTATGTTCGAACATGGTGTTTGTTATAGTCAATCCATGACTAGCACAGAGGTCCAACAACAGACAACCACTCTGGTTTAGATCAGGGAGGGTGTTCCTCCCAATCACGCCTCTCCATGTATCTCCATCATTGCCCATGTACGCGTTTAAGTCTCCCAGCAGGACTATGGAATCCCCCACTGAAGCCCCATTCAAGGTCTCCAAGAAGGCCGAATACTGAGAACTCTTGTTTGGTGCATATGCCCCCCCCCCCCCCCACAACCCGCAGGCATAGGGAGGTCTCTCGTCCAACGGGGTAAACTCCAACTTAGCAGCGCTCAGCCGGGGGCTTGTGAGTATCCCCACACCCGCCTGACGCCTCACACCCTGGGCAACTCCGGAGAAGAAAAGAGTCCAACCCCTATCCAGGAGTATGGTTCCAGAACCGAGACTGTGCGTAGAGGTAAGCCCCACCAGATCCAACTGGTAGTGCTCCACCTCCCGCACAAGTTCCGGCTCCTTCCCCCGCAGAGAGGTGACGGGCCACGTCCCCAGAGCCAGCGTCTGCCGCCCGGGTCTGGTCCATCGAGGCCCCTGACCTTCACTGCCACCCATGTGGCAGCGCACCCGATCCCAGCGGTTCCTCCCACAGGTGGTGGACCCATGGGATGGAGAGAGAGGTGCCACGTAGCTTTTTTGGGCTGTGCCCGGCCGGGCTCCGTGGCAAAACCGGCCACCAGGCGCTCGCTGACAGGCCCACCATCTGGACTTTCCTCGTTTTTTCATAGGGTTTTTGAACTATTCTTTGTCTGGCCCCTCACCTGAGACCACTTTGCCTTGGGAGACCCTACCAGGAGCACAAAGCTCCAGACAATACAGCCCTCAGGTTCATAGGGACACACAAACCTCTCCACCACGATAAGGTGATGGTTCCCAGAGAGGAAGTGACCGAAAAGAACCAGATCCAGGGTACAAACAGCCGAAATGGGTTTGCTCAGGAGGGTGGCTGGCGTCTCCCTTAGAGACAGGGTGAGAAGCTCAGTCATCCATGAGGAGCTCAGAGTTGAGCCGCTGCTCCTTCGCGTCGAAACTAGCCAGTTGAGGTGGTTCGGGCATCTGGTAAGGATGCCCCCTGGGCGCCTCCATAGGGAGGTGGTCCAGGCACGTCCAGCTGGGAGGAGGCCTTGGGGAAGACCCAGGACTAGGTGGAGGGATTATATCTTCAACCTGGCATGGGAACACCTTGGGATCCCCTAGTCGGAGCTGGTTAATGTGGCTTGGGAAAGGGATGTTTGGGGTCCCCTGCTGGAGCTGCTCCCCCTGCGACCCGATACCGGATAAGCGGACGGAGATGGATGGATGGATGGATAGTCATGTGGTTGATTCATCTTTTATTATGACTATCTTGGTTGCAATTCAGTGCATTTGGGGTAAATTTAAAGGACAGTGTCTGACTGTCCCAAGACAGTCATGGGAGTCACAGGACAGTGTATGTGTGTCACAGGACACTGTACAGGACAGTGTCTGACTGTCCCGGGACAGTCATGGGAGTCACAGGACAGTGTACAGGACAGTGTCTGACTCTCCGGGGACAGTCATAAGAGTCAGAGGACAGTGTCTTGGAGTCACAGGACAGTGTAGAGGACAGTGTCTGACTGTCCCGGGACAGTCATGGGAGTCACAGGACATGGGAGTCACAGGACATGTGACTCCCATGACACACACATATATATATATATATATATATATATATATATATATATATATATATAGTGCAAAGGCTGCTGGAATAAATATGGAATGATTAATGTAAGTGGTTCCTTTATGAGGTAGATGATATGACAGTTTATTAACAGCTGCTTAGATTGATATTTGACAGTGATGATATTGCCATGTTATTAAACTATGTAAACTATAAAGGATGTATAATTTCCAGCTCCAGTGGCTGTTTCAGCTCCAGTTATTTTCTTTCACCACCTGCTGGTCAACAGGAAACATCACTGCTGGTTTATCTTCTCCTTCAAATCAAAATTTTATTGACTTTAGGACACTTTTTGATAACAACCCAGTTTAAAACTATGAAACATAATCAGCATAACAACCAATAAAATACTAAATAGAAACAAAGAAACTCACTGAGACAAAAGGAGTCCCCAAATAAAAAATGTTCAGATCCTCTTTCTGATTGGATAATAAACTTAGTTTCACATGGTCAGTTATCAGACTCCCAAACTGATTATCTTCTGTATTTATAATAATAATAATAGGAGTGTTTTCTGATTGGCTGATCATGTCTTGAGGTCCAACTGAAACATGAAAGGAAACATGACCAAAAGGTGGTGAGTTTCTGTCTCTACGTCCTCCAATTATTGATATCAACAATGTTTGATATCAAATACTAAACATCACAAGTTTTATTGGGTTTGACCTCAACTTTATTAGACTGATTCACATTCAATGTTTCAACACATCAACAGATTCAGAACTTTAATTTCAAGTGTATACTCTATTGTTTATGTATGTATGTGAATATATATGAGTATTTCTAGTGAGGCAAGGACTAAGTCTATAAAATAAAATGATATAACAAAGACAAATTGTCATGTATTGAAGAAAGTTGAGCAGAAAGTTCAACAGACTCAAAAAGCTGCTGATGATCCAGTGAAGACACTCTGAACAAATTCATTTCAAGCAGACATTTTATTAATATTTGACAGAAAACTGCACTTGTCAGGGTGTGATTTCATGAGAACAGAATATAATGAGTAAGGTATAAGTCCTCTGGGAGAATTGTTTCTTTACATTGTTGTTATTTTGCTTAATTTACACACAAAGAGAAAGATATAGACATGCATTGATATGGATTAACATGCACAGCCCAGCGATCAGTTAGGTAGTTTCCAGGAGGATGACTGGTACCTCTCCAGCTACCAGTCACCACTCACACTACCCTCTGGTCCCAATATATATTGTAAATACATTGAATCACTCAAAATAAAAAATAAAATTACAACATGAAATGATCAACATGTTTCCACATGGCCAGGGTCTTCTGGAATATTATAACTAGTCATTAGGCATGAATACACATGAAGACACCAGGGGCCTGTTTCACAAAACCAAGATAAGGGATTAAGCCGGGATTTATCAATTATCCTGGATGATTTAAGCCTTGATGAAGTTTGATGAATATATTATGACAGTTGTGAGATAATTAGAAAAGGCTGATAACATTTCAAATGTGTTTTAAATGAAGTCTGTTACTAAGGGCAACACATACAATGCTGTACATTTCTATAGTTGACCAATGCACCTCGAATTATTTTAGTTGATTCACTTTTTTAATTCTTTAACAATAAGGATCATGTTTGTTCCTCTTCCATGTGCATGGTATTTGGCATTCTTAGCACACAAATTGTTTTGTCCAGTAAACTGGGACTATAATTTGGGAGGATTGTACAATTTGAAGAACATATCCTAATTGTACAATCCTCCCAAATTATAGTCTTAGTTCACTGGACCAGTAACTATCTAGTGATGTAGGCTACTGTACATTCATGTAACAACAGGGGAGAGGACACCTCAATGGTTTTTGACCTTATATTTGGGGGGGGGGAATAACTGATGAATATACTCTGTTCCATTCATGTTTACAGTGTGCATGGAATTTATCACTTTATTATCTTTATAGTTTCTAGATTTTAGAGTCACATTTCTTCAGTGTCTTTATTTTCTATGTCCATATATACAAGGGAGCAAGGCATATAATATGTAGAGAAGGAAACTCATCCTCTATAAAAAATAAAAAATAAAAAAACGCGAGAAAACGCGTAGCAGATAATAGCGGACCGACTGAATAATCGTCTAAAAATATACATTTATGAACTACTGCTCTTAACTGAAACCATTCACTGAGTCACTGTCATCTGCAAAAACGAACAGTTGTACACTTTGCATTAAAAGCGAGCAGTGTATGTTAATATAATATGTAAATTTATATTTTAGCCCATGAGAGAGAGAGAGAGGGAGGAACAGAGTGAAAGATGCATTTATGCATCATATTCTAGCGTTGTAGAAAATTGATCTTCATGGTAAATTTCCTGAGTAACATTATCTTCTGCTTACTTTTAAGGCAAATAGTACAACTGTTAATTTGTGCAAATGATTAGTAGCCTAATCCTTGAATGGTATGATTATGACGGTTCCAGTTCAGAGCAGTGGTCAGTTAATGTATATGTTTAGTCTACTTACGCATTCAGTCATTCAGTCGGTCCGTGATCGTCTGCTACGCTTTCTCTCGCTGTTTCATTACAGCGGCCGTGTTTCTTTTCTTTTTATACAAAAATGTGTTTCACGTCATCATACTTCCACAAGGAGCTGCTGCTCACTCTGTATAAAGTATGTACAATGCGTATTCTCCATTTTGGCATCAGGAAATCTGTGATCCACCTCGCGGTCTTTTGAGGAAAGCCGTGGACGCGCATCTATCTGAATTACTTCATCCTGGCTCGACCTAGTCGCTCCTCCTCAGCCTGACCTAGTCTCTCCTCCTCAGTCTGACCTAGTCTCTCCTCCTCAGTCTGACCTAGTCTCTCCTCCTCAGTCTGACCTAGTCTCTCCTCCTCAGCCTGACCTAGTCTCTCCTCCTCAGCCTGACCTAGTCTCTCCTCCTCAGCCTGACCTAGTCACTCCTCCTCAGCCTGGCTTGGCCTTCGTGAAACGCACCAAGCCAGGATGAACAGAGCAGTGAGGGGGGTCCTCACTGCATTTAAAACCAGAGCTGGTCTCTTAATCTGTTCAGTGAATTAACTTTTGGTGATTAAACTACAAGAACAAACAGAAACAATCATTACATCACAGAGGGAGCTGTTTCCAGGAATTACACATTTACATTTAATTAATTTCATCACATTTAACATATTATAGAACTATAATGAAACATTTGATCATCAGTGTAGAACTTGTTTTCTACACAGCTGTCTGCTCTCAGTGATTCTGTTCATCTACTTCATCACTACTTCTTTAAATACCAACTGTGTCTCTTAGTTTACCAAACTTGTAGCGCATTGTTGCCTTGATTCCTTCATCTTTATCCATTTGACTTTTAGTCTCTTCCAGTTTCTTCTCCTTCTCCATGTCTCCTTTCTCTTTCATCTTCTCAATCATGGAGTTCCAAGTGGATATAAGTGGACAGTGCATCAACCTTCAGGGCGATCTCCTCCAGTTTGACAACATGCTGAAAGGACTCCTCCAAAAACTGATTTTTGTCTTTCTGAAGTTCCTCCATGTTTTTTTTAAGAGTTTCCAAAAGGCTTAACTTTATCTCACTTCCTGCCTTGTTCTTTTCATACTTCTTCATATCTTTTAGAGTCACCTGAACTTTCCTTGTCATGGTCACATAGATCCAGGGGGTTTTGGGATGCCTTGATTCATCTGAAGACTTACCCTCACAGTCAGTGCATTGTTTTTCCTTCACATGATCTGATGCAGGACACTTCCTGGTACATACAGTGCAGCGGCCATCTTTCATGACATCACAGAGTCCTGGATACCAGGCCAGTATGCATGGATAGTGACAGTTCTCCTCACAGACAGTACAGCAGACAGCTCCTCTATGATTTAACCCAAGTGCCCACCACCTCCTCTCATCGACAGTTTTTTTTTTTAACTTTGTAGGGCTCGTCAACTTCTACAGTGAACTTCTCATTGTTCTTCATGTCTTCTACCTGTTTCTTCAGACCTTCCTGAGTCTGTTGGATTTCTGTCCGTTTTAGCTCAATCGACTTGATTCTCTCCTGCAGGTTGTTGATGCAGGCTGTCTGCCCATCTTTGGCATATTTTCTCATACACATATGCAGCGATGATTGCTGGGTAGGGCCGAGTATCGTTAATAAAAGAATTCCGATACCAGTACCGGTTCCAATACCATGACTTGATATTGGCTCCTGAACACTCCTTTATTCAGTCAGTGCCTAAAAAGTGTTGAATCCAGTACCCAGCGCTATTGCTGGGTAGTATGTATGTTAATGTTGTCCAATGTCAAGTCTCTATTTGATCATATAACGAGACGATATACAGTAGCTAGTTTAGCGCCTGTCATAATATCATAACTATCTTACACCACTGATCAGAGAATCATCCTCTAAAGCTGAGGTATTATTCTGGTCAGAATTGTCCAGATCTGTTTTATAAAACAAAGCTGTTCCTTTTGCTGGGAAATATTTGTATTTCAAGTTTACATTAAACAGTCAACATTACAAACATATAACATAACTTATATATACATACTTAAATGCAGCAGACTTGTGTGATCACTCAGTTTGATGTGTTAGTCCTCCTGCATCTTACCTTGTTCTCCTGTGCTGATGCTTGATAATTTCTCCACCAGATCATTCCTGTTAATCTCCTTTAAAACCTTCTCCACCACTTCTACAGACTGATGGATGAAGGTCTGTATGATCTTATCAACTGTGTCCAGCATGTCTGCGTTTTCCAGTTGGTTATTTGGGATGGCTTGGGATGTTCCCAAGATTTTAGGATCCTTCAGGAACCACGTGAACTACTTTTTTTTTTTAATTCTTTATTAGGAATAACCCCTTGAAATGTAGCATCTCGTTTTCGAGGGGGTCCTTAAAGGCACACATATACAATACATTCACAATTAGACAAAACAGTTAACAAAACAACTTCAGGAAACCTCAAGAAAAACATACATCAAACATACATACATACTGACAAACAAAAGCAAAGCTCTCCTTCACACCAAAATCACCCATATCCTCCCCATTCAGACCATTAAATATTAGACAATAAACAGTGAAGGTCATTAATATACAGTTGAAAAAAGAGAAAAGAAAAAAAAAAAAATATATATATATATATATATTAATATATAATAATAAAATAACAATAAAAATAAATAAATAAAATTAAGTAAATAAATAAAAATAGAAATATCAAGCATGAAGAAAGCAGTTACAGCTTGTATGCAAATAATTAAGAAGAGCCATCTTAAACTGGTGAAAAGAGGAGATACATCTAAAAGAGCTAGGTAAACCATTCCAATCGGAAGGGGCTTTAAATTTAAAGGCTCTCCTCCCAATTTCTTTGGATATATGTGGTACAGAGAAGAAAAGGTGGTCAGTATCTCTTCAACTATAGGATGATTGATATAAAATCAAGTGTTGTTTCAGATAGGTTGGGTAGTTTGAAAAAATGCATTTATGAACAAACTGCAACCAGTGAAACTGACGTCTAGCATTTAGTGAAATAAGATTCAATGACTGATACATTTGACAGTGATGGGTTCTAAATGGACACCTCAGAACAAATCTGCAAAGACTATTATAAATCACATTCAAAGGTTTAAGATTGATTTTGGCTGTGTTCTGATAAACAACATCTGCATAATCAATTATAGGCAATAATAGTTGAGTAATATTTTTTAATCTAATCTGTTTGGTAAAACAATTAATTGAGCGGTATAACATTCTTAAGCTACAGTTTATTTTTTTCACAATGGAGTCAATATAAGGTCTGAAGGTAAGTCGGGAATCGAGCCAGAGGCCAAGATATTTAAACTCCTCTACATTCTCTAGAGGTGTTCCATCCAGGAATTTAACCTCGAGAGAGTAATTTTGCTTATGAAGTGCAGATCAAGTTGCAAAGAGCATGCTATAGCACTTCTTTTTATTCAATAGAAGTAGATTAGAAGAAAACCATGTTTGAATATGACTGAAATCAAATTGAAGTGAGGTTTGAATCTCAGATATGTCATGTTTAGATGTATACATAACTGTGTCATCTGCATATAGATGGATCTGACAGTCTGAACATATTTGTGGTAGATCATTTATAAAAATGGAAAATAAAAGGGGCCCTAGGGAAGAACCCTGGGGGACACCCGTTTCAATTATTCTAGGCTGAGAGAGAGCAGCATTAAGAGACACGCTTTGACGTCTGTAATGAAGATATGCATTAAACCAGAGAACAGCTGATTTGGAAAGACCAATAGCATATAGTTCATTAAGAAGAATATAATGATTGACCATGTCAAACGCCTTAGTGAGGTCAATACAAATTGCACCAGTTGACCTGTTGTTATCTTGTGCAGAAAAAATGTCATTGGTAAATATAGTAAGGGCTGTTGTTGTAGAATGATTATGTCTAAATCCAGATTGATTTGGAGTCAAGAGGGAGAAGTCATTAATATATTTAGACAGTTGCCTAAAAATAAGCTTTTCAAATTTCTTAGCTACATTACTAATTATGGAAATTGGCCTATAATTGTTGACATCAAGTGAGTCACCACCTTTGTGTAGTGGGGTTACTTTCGCAAATTTCCACATTAATGGAATTACACAAGTGGAAAATGATAAATTAAATAACTCACATAGTGGAAATGCTAGAACGTGCGAAGAAAGCGTAATAAACTTAATGTCTAGACCATCAGGACCAGCACCGTTAGAAGATTTTATTTCTGAGATTGCCTGTTGGACATCAGAGGGATGAATTTTTGAAAATGAAAATAAGAATGAGCCATTGTTCACAATATTTGTTATGCTGGAATAGGAGAGTTCAGATGATTGAGAACAACAGATAGAGGAAAAGTGTTGATTGAGAGCATTGGCCATTGCCATAGGGTCAATAATTATATTATTGTTCGTTCTAAGTTTGGTAGGAAGACTTTTATTGGTTTTGTTAATTAAAGAGTTAAGTTTCTTCCAGAATTGCTTAGGGTTTTTGATGTCATCTGATAAAGAATACTTATAATAATTTGATTTTGCACTCCTTGTTTTGGTAGTACAATCATTTCTTAATTTCTTATATTCCGACCAGTCAGCAGCGTCCTTTGTCATGTGGTATCTGGCCCAGGCTTTAGCTCGTTGTTTAAATAAATGTATTAGATCACCGTTAATCCAAGGTAAATGACTCCCCTTTGATTTTAGATGTCCAAGGTGCATGCCTATCTATGACTTTAAGAGCCTCTGACAGAAAGTAGTTCCAGGCGTCTTCAACATAAGGGATCATTTGAAATCTAGACCAGTTAATGCTTATTAAATCTTGGATGAAAGCATCTGAGTTTAGTTTTTTACACTGTCTTATCCTAATTACTTTCGGTGGCAGACGGGGTAATCTTATTTTCCAAACACAAAAAACAATTGAGTGATCACTAAAACAATCAGATAATACCCCAGATTGAGATATTCTATTTGGATGGGTAACCAAGATCCAGTCCAGAAGAGACTTAGACTTATTAGTCACCCTAGTCGGATCAATAATGAGTTGAGTAAGGTTTAGACCATTAAATACATTTTTCTCATGAAGAGATTAAAATCACTCAATAAAATCAACTCGTTTGCATAGTCTAAAGAATTAATAGTAGCAAGAATATAATTTGTCGATTCAACAGGGGAATTAGGAGGTCTATAAATGTTACCTATAATTATCTGCTTGTTTTCATGAAAAACAATATTAACAAATAAACATTCAAAATATACAGCTCTCTCCTTTGGCATAATGAGTTCAGAAGATAGATGAGAGGAGATATAGGTGGCTACACCCCCACCACGAGTACACCTGTCTGCTCTAAACATAGTATAACCATCAAGTTTAACATCTGCATTAGATATATCACTATTCAGCCATGTTTCAGAGAGTGTGATAACGCTAGGTTTATTGTAAGAAAGCCAGGCTCTTAACAAGTCAATTTTATGTGTCAAACTCCTAATATTCAAATGTATAACAAATAAACCTTTACCTATACTGATTCTTCAAAAATAAATAGATAGGGGGGTTGGGGAGAAAAGGGTGAAGGGGAGGGGAGAGCATATCACACAAATATTTACAGACATTTACACACACACACAAACACACACACACACACACACACACACCACGATACACACACAAGAACACAAAAACTGATCAAACCAAGGCATAGCCTAGGATTAATTTAAGACAAGAAACAACAGATTAGAAAACAAACAAGAATGCAGGCTCAGGCCGCAAAAATATTAACTGGGAATGCTTTATACATATCCTAAATGTTTCACTATATACAGACCTCATTATGAGACAGCCCATAGGCTGTAGTAAGAAAAAAAATGAAAATTAATAAATAGCCTAGTAGTAATAAAACTCAGTGAGAAGCTGCATATGCAAATTTAAAGAAACCAAATAATATTTATCAGCCACTGAGTTTTTTTTTTTTTTTCTTCTTCTTCCTTCTCCTTCTCTTCTCTCCGCTCTCCTTCCCTTCCTCCCTCCTTCCCTAATATAACCAGCCCCATAGGCTATAAGAGAAAAAGAAAAACGTCTCAATATTCTGGTCTGAGACGAAATTATAAATCATTTCCCTATCATGTAAACCTTCAAAAGGTAATCAAATAGATCCAGATTACACTATTACAAACAAACAAACAAACATCAGCAACAACCAATCAATAGACTACCTTAAATAGGACAGGAGAAGTCAATCATTTAGGTTGTAATTCCTGAAGAAACTTTTCAGCTTCCACTGAGGTTTTGCATAGCACCGATTTACCATCAGAGGTAATCTTGAGCGTGGCAGGATAGTGCAAGGAGTATTTAATGTCCACGGAGTTTCTTTTTGATATCATCAAACTCCCGACGCTTTTGGAGAAGACTGGTACTGAAATCTGGGAAGATATGGACACGTATGTCATTGTACTTAAGTTCTTCTTTTTCACGGGCAGGTCGTAGGATTTTAAACTTATCCTGAAGACTGAGGAGTTTCACCAGGATAGGCCTCGGAGCAAAATTCTTCTGGTTCTGTGACTGTTGCATAGGGGAGAGGGAGGTGAACCCGCTCTAGAGCTGGAGGTACCTGAAAATTCTCCTCCCCCAAAGCTGCTGGATTAGGCCGCCGTTGAATCCATGGATGTTTTTACCCTCAGCTTTTTCAGGCACATGAATAAAGCGAAGATTGTAGGCCCTGCTTCAGTTCTCAGCATCATCCAGTTTATCCTGCAAATGTAAGTTTTCACCCTCAAGTGACTTCAGGCGTTTTTGTATATCGGATAAGTTGTCCTCATTGGAGCTGACCCTCTGCTCAAGTTCCGCTACATGGTCGCCTAGAGTTGTTAGAGAGCCATGAATCAACATGAAGCTTGACTGAATATTTTCCATTTTTGCGTCGAAGTGTGAAAACATTTCAGCATTCAGTTGTTGTATAGTGTCCACTATAAACTTGTTTGTAACTGATTGCTCCATGATAGACATCAGGCGCTGTAAATCAGATGCTTTGAGGATGTTGTTTATATAAAGCGTCAGTGTGCAAGTATACATTGCCTTCGTAGCGAAACAATGTGATAATTTACAAGTTATTTGAAGGCAAATCTAGTCATTCTTGCAGGTCTGACTTCCTCAAACGCTCACACCGCCGCCATCTATATTATTTTCTAAAAAACCTTGTAAAACATCAACCCTGTTGTGCATAGTCAATCTACAAACATCTTTTTTTGTCTGAATATGTGTGTTGCATTGATGTCACTTGAATGTAAAATAAGTTATGGGACCATAAAGACAAATGAAAACATAAAACGGAAATTTAATCACTCAGATATTTATTGAAATCACACACAAAAGAATAAAAGCCAAGCATATTTCCTCTGTAAACAGTTGTCTCATGTCTTTAGGGTCTTGGAACTCAGAAATGAACATCATAACTTATACAGAACTAAAACTATTTACATTTTTACAAAAAAGTCCAGGCGTTTTTGCCCTCATGACATTTATTGATGCCAAGCCTCAAAACAGTTCCTGTCTGCAATAACACAGAGGGCCACATCAAATGCTTTGCATTTCCAGGTGATGGCCTGTTTGACCTGCCTCGTCTGCCTGCAGTTCACACATGGTCTTCTACCATATGAAGCCCTCTTGCTGGTTTCTGTTTGCTCAGACGTTGGCACAGGTACATGGTCACTCTGTTGTTAAGTGGGGGGGACATCAACTGTGACACCACAGAGCTATGCTGTCAGCTCCTCCAGAAAAGCCCTGTGGGTCATGGGCTGTTGCTGCTTCTCTGCACAAAAGTCCTTGTGAAGCAAGTAGCTGTTGGTTGCAGCAATGTCCAGAAATGAAAAAACAATGTCCTGTACCATATCATTGTTTTGTGGTGAACTGAATAGTACTGAATGAGTTGATCAGAACGATCAACACCTTCCATATTCCTGTTGTATTCTGTGACAGGGGTCGGGCATGCAATGGATTTGGTGGTCCAGCCTCCATCCTGAGTTTTACCCTTCTCTGAACTGTGTTGCCAGAGAATGTTGGGTGAATTGTGGAGCAGACAGAGACTTCTCGAGTGTCCATCCACTTGACAAAAACCAGAGGGCTGTCATGGATCCACCTGATGGTGCCCATTGGAAAAAAATTTTTATGGCATTTGTGGTTGTGCGGGGGCATCCTCGTCTGTTGTCCCTGTAGGTGCCGCATGCTCCGAAGTTCATACTGTACAGATCCTTGAATAACTTTGGACTTGTGTAAAAGTTGTCTACATAAACATTGTAGCCACTGCTTAGGTGTTTTTTGTCTATGAGGGACATGACAGAGTCATATGCCAGTCCTACACCAGAAGCAAACACAGACTTCCCTGTGTATACAACAAAGTCCAAAGTGTACCCAATGCTGCTGTCTGCCAGTACAAAAAGTTTGAAACCCCACTTGGTTAGCTTCGCCTTCATGTATTGCGTCATGCCAGTGTGGGCCTTTGTTGCCACCACCCTCTTGTATGAACGTAAATATGGTGCAAAATGGGAGAGCTTGTAGAATACAATGTGAGAACTTGCAGAACAAAAAATCTGAAATTATTCACACACATGTGATCTGAATTTGAAGTCATACAAAGAAAAAAAACATGAGAGCTTGTAAAAAAAATCTGAACTTGTAAGTTGAAATTTGCACTTGTAGAAAATGTTCACACACCTGTATTCTGAATGTGAAGTTACAGAAAAAATATTCACAAATGTGTAGATTGATATTTACATGAACACAATGACAGCTGCAAACTTATAATGCAACATTTACTCGTATACTTTTTATTTTCCATCACAACCACAACTCAGTGATTACAACCTCTGGAATCTGTCACTGCAACTTCACATATGTGCTCTCTCGCATCACAAAGTGGCCAATCTGCACCTCGACTTTTACAACACTCTTGACGATACATTTGGTGCAAAACTAATTAGTACCTGTGGACTTAGGCTGTGGAGCTCTGAGCTAACAGAACGGGAAAAGCCTTCTTATATACAGTCTATGGGAAAATCAGGGTTTCTATCGCCAGATGAGGGACAACTCTGTCTGGCTTATTTATGTAGCATGGAAACTTGGTGGAATAGCATGCTAGCGTTAGCTAACTAGCAGCCAGCCCGCTTCTAAATAAATACCTTTTAATTATCTAAACACTTTTTAACAGTCAAACTAAAACACTGGCGGTGAGCTCCACGGCCTGCAGCCACAGATGGACCGTCATCAGTGGGGATCGACCAGCGTAGCAACACTGCTACAAAAAAAGTATCTGAGTAAATGTTGCATTATAAGTTTGCAGCTGTCATTGTGTTCATGTAAAGATCAATCTACACATTTGTGAATATTTTTTCTGTAACTTCACATTCAGAATACAGGTGTGTTAACATTTTCTACAAGTGCAAATTTCAACTTACAAGTTCAGATTTTTTTTACAAGCTCTCATGTTTTTTTTCTTTGTATGACTTCAAATTCAGATCATGTGTGTGAATATTTTTTACAAGTGCAAATTTTATTTTTACAAGTGCAAATTTTATTTTTACAAGTGCAAATTTTAACATACAAGTTCAGATTTTTTGTTCTGCAAGTTCTCACATCATATTCTACAAGCTCTCCCATTTTGCACCATATTTACCTTCATACTCTCGTCCACTGAAAGGTTCTGCCGTGGATGGTAAAATGCTTTGCATGACTGTCTGATGTAATCTAAAAGTCGAAACAGCCGGTCATAAGCTGGTGTCCCTTTCTTCCTGTCGTTATGGACATCTTCATCAGGGTCAGTCATGTGAATGTTCCAGGAAATGACCTGATACCTGTCACGTATCAGCACTGAGTGGGGAAACGGTTGCCTGAAAATTGTATGGACCAGTAGTCCCGGATATTTGTAAGTTTCACCAGTGCAAAAAAGAAAGTCAGTCCTAAATATTTGAAAAATGCTTGGACAGTGAGGTTTGTCCAAGAATATTTTTTGCCACTGGCAATGTTTTTTTGCAGCTTTTGCGTTTGTGTTATTGCACAAAGTGGTTGCTACATTGTCACTAATAAAAAGTTTGAAAATGTCCAGTGGGGTGTAAATGGATGAGGTGCTAAGCTGATTTCCTGGCTTTCTTGCTGGGATGAACATTTTGGACACTGGAGAGATGTCTGGCTGTGTCTCAGTGTTCCAAGACAGGGTTGGGGCTGCTGGCTGTGGTGATCTAGATGTAGAGGATTCAGAACTGCGTCTCTGTTGACCCCTAGAGCTGCCAGATCTGGATCTCGACCACCCTCTCCCTTGTAACCTTGACTGCTTCTGTCAATCACCCATTCCTAGCAGCTGCTGGGACGCTGAAGCAGAAGTGGAAGGCTGGGAAGATGCACCAGAAGTGGAAGGGCCCTCCTCATCAGACAAATGGGAGCTTTCTTGTCTTGCTAGTGGGGTGGTTTGTTCTTTATAATCACCACTGTAAAACAAAAAAATAAAGCAAAGTATTAGATCCTTTTTATAATTATGGACATCAAGTTGATATATCTTGGATGTTAGAGTTTAGATGTATTGCTCAACCACTCCGAAAAAAGGCATAAGTTCTAGGTTGGATACAAAACTTCCTATGAAGGCTAGAAAGACAACAAAGACACCCGTTAGCTTTTAGCTGCAAAAATTGGTAAGTTTATAAGTCTTATGGCTATTAAATGATCAAATGTGCCGTTTTGGGTCCCAGGGGGTTAACACACGTTATCTCCATCTTTGACAAGTTTTCACTGCAAAACAGAAAGACTGTAGATTATGGTGACCTTATCATGGGGGAAGAGTTGGGTTTGTATTCACAGATAATTAAAATGTTTTAAAAGCTTCTTAAATAAAATAAAAAATAAGATCAAATATCCTCCAACAAAGAATTAAATCAGTCTATAATATGAGCAGGTCTCAGAGTTTTCTTCAGTGGAGGCATAGAAACACCCCGCCTATTTTTGGAGTTTAATAAAGTTTACGATTGGTGATGCAGACTTCTTTGTTGGGGGGACGTGCATGCACACATCTCTGCAAACATGATGGGAGCGAGCACTCTATCAGGAGAGGCTGTAACCTCCCTGAGATGGGTGTCTGTGTGTGTGTGTGTGTGTGTGTGTCTCTGTGTGTATGTGCGCGTGTGTGTGTGCGCGTGTGTGTGTGTGTGTGTGCGCGTGTGTATGTGTGTGTGTGTGTGTGTGTGTGTGCCTGTGTGTGTGTGTGTGTGTGTGTGTGTGTGTGTGTGTGTGTGTGTGTGTGTCTTCAGAGTGTTACAAATAATCAGGTGCTTACAGAAAGTGTAATGTATAAGAAAAATAATATAACTAAGAAATAAGTATTCAGATCCTTTACTGCAGTAGGGGAGAGTGGGGTAAGATGAGCTACCTCAAACAACACAAAACAAACCAATTGAAGTTTCATTTTCCCTTTTAATCTTTTATTTTTTGTATTGGTGTTGGCAGTCCTTCACTTAACAGAAATAGTTTTAAACATTTCTGTTAAGTGAAGGACTGCCAGCATAGTTTTCAGGAGCAAGAAATATGGTTATATGCTGTATTTCTTATGCTGTTAATCAAGTCATGTCCACACACACACACACACACACACACACACACACACACACACACACACACACACACACACACACACACATATATAAACGTGTTTGGCAGAAAGAACGTCCCTCCACTGTGTTCAGTTCTTGTTGTTCTTTCAGAACTTGTGAGTAGAAAACAACAGTTTGAACTTCCAGACCTCAGCACAATGAAAAAGACAATTGGACATTCCATCCATCAAGGTTGCAGGGAAATATGAGTTGTTGCTCCCTCCTTGCAGTTCCTCCAACCTTTTGAAATTTAGGAAGCTTCTTCAGCACATAATTTGGGAATTTAAACCTATAAAACACAGACAAGAGCCATGATGAAAAAAATCAGAATCATTAAGCTATGCTAAAATCATACTAAACAGCCCTGAATATATATCCTGGTAACTGTGGCTGATAAGTAAACACATGGCAATTTCTTGTACAGTAAATGTACTTTACTCTTGCATCTTGCTTTAGTTGCCATTAAATTGTATTAATATTATGGAATATATTAATTCTGTCACCTGTCCATCACTTTTGGTCAGATTGTCAAAGAACCCCCCGACTTTATGTGTTTCGTTGAAGGCTGTAACTCTGGTTCAATTTACCCCACATCATCTGGCTGACTTTGCCCCACAGTCACCATTTAGGGAAAAACGGCCTAGCTTAGCAATTCAGGCTAACCTTTAGCTTAATGATTCACATGGTTTTATATGTTGACAAATCACCAACATGTACCATACACAACTTTAGACCTAGATACATTTGCTTTGGCACAACAGCTATTATACCTGCAATGCAGAAAATTTACTTTAACAAGCAAAAAAGTGTTTTTGTGAAAAACAACAACTTACCTCTTGTCCCATGTGCTTCTCCTCTTCACAGCAAAATGGAAATTATGGAGTCCTTCAGAATGTATGGTCACATGATGCCAAATGTGCATAGTTGCCTAGAAACAGGGGGTGGGTCAACTTACCCACTGACTCATCTTAACCCACTCTCCCCTACAAGTACTTATAAACACTGAGATAATACTCCACTGTCTGTCTTTATATTCAAGATAATGTGTTATGATTCTCAGGTGTGTTTTCACTGTTTTTAGTAATGTAATCTGTGTTTTGTTTATTTTTTTCTTCTTCTAGATTAGATTCAGCTTTATTGTCATTGTGCAGTGTACAAGTTCAAAGACAACGAAATGTATGTAGTTATATTCCTATCTTTATTAAAGAGAGCATTTCTCACTGATATTACGTTCAGATTTTGTAATAATTTCCCTCAAAACCTTGCTCTCACACTCAAATAGTCACTGCTCGTGCTTGGATTTGCTCTGTTTGTGCTCAAACTTTGTGCTTGGACTCAGATATGTTATTCTTACAATCCTATCAAAATTCCCCAACCAATAGAATGCCAGGTGTAGTGTTGACCAATGAAATGATCCCTGCCCCGTTGAGGGTGCGTTCGCTTTATGTTAGAGCGTCCATTGTGGACGGCTTCTCTGTAACAATGGTTCTGTAACCCAAGGTTATTTACCCCTGCTGTCCATCGCGTTATTATTAGTATATGTCAATAATGTGCACAGAATGGTCAACGCTCTTTCACCTGCACCCATCAGGAAACGGGAGAAAGCTTTGAAGTGGGACATATCAAGTTACGTACACAACTATGAGGGTGAGTAACATAAATTAAGCACATAGCATATGGCGCTAGCCATAGCTAGCCTAGCTTGATGTCCGTAAACAAATAGCTTTTCTTTATACTGGTAGTTTAGCTAGCTAGATTGAAAGACATATGACGGACAGTATGTGTACATATGATGACCTCACATGTTCCTGGTGATTTGGCTAATTTCATGTTAAAGCCAGTAGTAAAACCTAAACTGTAATATAACTGAAAGAACACTCCGGGAACCATCACCTTATTGTGGTGGAGAGGTTTGTGTGTCCCTATGAACCTGAGGGCTGTGTTGTCTGGAGCTTTGTGCTCCTGGAAGGGTCTCCCAAGGCAAAGTGGTCTCAGGTGAGGGGCCAGACAAAGAATGGTTCAAAAACCCTATGAAAAAACGAGGTAGAGATGGAGTGACCCTGCCCGGAGGAAGCCCGGGGCCCCCGTCTGGAGCCAGGCCCAGATGGAGGGCCCAGATGGAGGGCCTGTCAGCGAGCGTCTGGTGGCCGGGTTTGCCACGGAGTCCGGCCGGGCACAGCCCGAAAAAGCTACATGGCACCTCTCTCTCCAACCCATGGGCCCACCACCTGTGGGAGGAACCGCTGGGGTCGGGTGCGCTGCCACATGGGTGGCAGTGAAGGTCAGGGGCCTCGACGGACCAGACCCGGGCAGCAGACGCTGGCTCTGGGGACGTGGAACGTCACCTCTCTGTGGGGGAAGGAGCCGGAACTTGTGCGGGAGGTGGCGCGCAGTTGGATCTGGTGGGGCTTACCTCTACGCACAGTCTCAGTTCTGGGACCATACTCCTGGATAGGGGTTGGACTCTTTTCTTCTCCGGAGTTGCCCAGGGTGTGAGGCGCCCGGCGGGTGTGGGGATACTCACAAGCCCCCGGCTGAGCGCCGCTACGTTGGAGTTTACCCCGGTGGACGAGAGGGTCGCCTCCCTACGCCTGCGGGTTGTGGGGGGGGAAACTCTGACTGTTGTTTGTGCGTATGCACCAAACAAGAGCTCGGAGTATTCGGCCTTCTTGGAGACCTTGAATGGAGTCCTGTATGGGGCTCCAGTGGGGAACTCCATAGTTCTGCTGGGGGACTTCAACGCGCATGTGGGCAATGATGGAGACACATGGAGAGGCGTGATTGGGAGGAACGGCCTCCCTGATCTAAACCAGAGTGGTTGTTTGTTGTTGGACTTCTGTGCTAGTCATGGATTGTCTATAACGAACACCATGTTCGAACATAGGGATGCTCATAAGTGTACTTGGTACCAGAGCACCCTAGGCCAAAGGTCAATGATCGATTTTATAATCGTTTCATCTGATCTGAGGCCGTATGTTTTGGACACTCGGTTGAAGAGAGGGGCAGAGCTGTCAACTGATCACCATCTGGTGGTGAGTTGGGTCATAGGGTGGGGGAAGACTCTGGACAGACCTGGTAAGCCCAAACGGGTAGTGCGGGTAAATTGGGAACGTCTGGAGGAGGCCCCTGTCCGACAGACTTTCAACTCACACCTCCGGTGGAGCTTTTTGTACATCCCTGTGGAGGCTGGGGGCATTGATCCCGAGTGGACAATGTTCAAAGTTTCCATTGCTGAAGCTGAGGCAGGGAGCTGTGGTCTTAGGGTCTTAGGTGCCTCAAGGGGCAGTAACCCACGAATACCGTGGTGGACACCGGTGGTCAGGGAAGCCGTCCGACTGACGAAGGAGTCTTTCCGGGATATGTTATCCCAGAGGACACCGGAGGCAGTTGCAAGGTACAGCAGCGCCCGAAGTGCTGCAGCCTCTGCCGTGAAAGAGGCAAAGCAGCGGGTGTTTGAGAAATTCGCAGAAGACATGGAGAAGGACTTTCGGTCAGCACCAACGTGCTTCTGGAAAACCGTTCGCCACCTCAGGAGGGGGAAACAGGGAACCATCCAAGCTGTGTCAAGTAAGGATGGGACACTGTTGACCTCAACTGAGGAGGTAATAGGGCGGTGGAAGGAGCACTTTGAGGAACTCCTAAATCTGATTAATACACCCTCTATGGTAGAGGCAGAGCTGGAGGATGATGGCGGATTGTCGTCAATTTCCCTGGTGGAAGTTGCTGAGGTAGATGAACAACTCCACAGTGGCAAAGCCCCAGGGATTGATGAGATCCATCCAGAAATGCTTAAAGCTCTGGGTGTGGAGGGGTTATCTTGGTTGACACGCCTCTTCAACATTGCGTGGAAGTCGGGGACGGTGCCTAAAGAGTGGCAGACCGGGGCGGTGGTTCCCCTTTTCAAAAAGGGGGACAGAGGGTGTGTGCCAATTACAGGGGTATCACTCTTCTCAGCCTCCCCGGTAAAGTCTACTCCAAGATGCTGGAAAGGAGGGTTCGGTTGATAGTCGAACCTCAGGTTGAAGAGGAACAATGCGGATTCCGTCCTGGTCGTGGAACAACGGCCCAGATCTATACTCTCGCAAGGATCCTGGAGGGAGCCTGGGAGTATGCCCAACCTACATGTGCTTTGTGGATCTGGAGAAGGCGTATGACCGGGTCCCCCGGGAGATACTGTGGGAGGTGCTGCGGGAGTATGGGGTGAGGGGGTCCCTTCTCAGGGCCATCCAATCTCTGTACGACCAAAGCGAGAGCTGTTTCCGGGTTCTCGGCAGTAAGTCGGACTCGTTTCAGGTGAGGGTTGGCCTCCGCCAGGGCTGCGCTTTGTCACCAATCCTGTTTGTAGTATTTATGGACAGGATATCGAAGCGTAGTCAGGGTGGAGAGCAGTTGCAGTTTGGTGAGCTGGGGATCTCATCGCTGCTTTTTGCGGATGATGTGGTCCTGATGGCATCGTCGGCCTGTGACCTTCAGCACTCACTGGATCGGTTCGCAGCCGAGTGTGAAGCGGCTGGGATGAGGATCAGCACCTCTAAATTGGAGGCCATGGTTCTCAGCAGGAAACCGATGGAGTGCCTTCTCCAGGTAAGGAATGAGTCCTTACCCCAAGTGAAGGAGTTCAAGTACGTTGGGGTCTTATTTGCGAGTTTGCGGTATTACATTCAATTTATCGCACCGTTGTGACGAAAAGACAGCTGAGCCAGAAGGCAAAGCTCTCAATCTACCGGTCAGTTTTCGTTCCTACCCTCACCTATGGTCATGAAGGCTGGGTCATGACCGAAAGAACGAGATCCAGGGTACAAGCGGCCGAACTGGGTTTCCTCAGGAGGGTGGCTGGCGTCTCCCTTAGAGATAGGGTGAGAAGCTCAGTCATCCGTGAGGAGCTCGGAGTAGAGCCGCTGCTCCTTCGCGTCGAAAGGAGCCAGTTGAGGTGGTTCGGGCATCTGGTAAGGATGCCCCCTGGGCGCCTCCCTAGAGAGGTGTTCCAGGCACATCCAGCTGGGAGGAGGCCTCGGGGAAGACCCAGGACTAGGTGGAGGATTTAGTATATCTCCAACCTGGCATGGGAACGCCTCGGGATCCCCCAGTCGGAGCTGGTTAATGTGGCTCGGGAAAGGGAAGATTGGGGTCCCCTGCTGGAGCTGCTACCCCCACGACCCGATACCGGATAAGCGGACGAAGATGGATGGATGGATGGATGAAAGAACACAAGAAACTGGATTTTTTTGGAGTTGGTCCATTTCCAGTTTTTCAACAACTTCTTCTGGCAAATTAGAAAGTAGCCATCATTAGCAACTTGTGCCATCTCTTAATAGTCTATAAAACAGCTAAAAAGATAGATGCAAAATTTGTACAATATGTATGTTTTCATTAGTGGTATTAGTGTAAAAATGGGATATTGGTAGCATATACCTTCTCCTACCTGGGATGTACCAAGTCATCAGACAGGTGGGAAAAGGGAACTGAGTATACAGGGTCTTCGTATGAAGAGGGCCCACAGAGATATAAGTAGGATTTGATTGTTTATTATTGGACTTTGATTGTAGTATAAAAATGTACCTGCTGCACTCGGAATCTGGCTCAAATTAATTTACATTTTCTTGCAGGCTGGGAACATAAATGACACAATAATAAAAGCTTCCTCCACTATCGCCCCGTTGACTACACAATGCCTTATTGGAACATTTTTTTGGACTTCATTTTAATTACTTAACATTAAATTTGTGGGCATTTACTGCATGTCTTTTCCACCGTGGCGTTCACATTTTGGATTGGAGTCTTTTCATCCTCAGACCCAGTGTTGGCGCACTTTCAGGTTGAGTCTTTTTTAAGGAAGTGTATTTATTGGCTACATTTTCATTCTGAGTAGGTTTTCCATAGCTCTGATGACCAGTAAAGTTATTTAGGCAGGAATTCAGACACTGAACCAGTGGCCTAAAACCAAAAATATGGACAAAGGACATTTTTTCAAAGTCACTTGATGTCCACATCTCAAATAATTTCCTGTCAGTGAAAAACAGAAAAGTATTTTGTTGATGTGACTGTAGGCAGCTTTTGATTTTTTTTGTTCCCAAAGTTGCATGTTTTAGTTAATTGCCCAGTTTGAGTTTCAGCAGTGTGTATTTTTAATTTGGTTTTATTAGTAGATGTGTTGCATGTTTAAAGGACAATTCAGGTGCAAAACGAACCTAGGGGTTAATAACAGATGTGTACCCACTCAATTGTTCTCTGGGACATGTTTTCATGCTAATCCAATGTGTTTGTAGCTTGAAACAAGCTAGCACGGACCGCTGATTAGCTTACAAAGCTAGTATTCGGCCACAGGGAAAGTAAAAACAAATTGCTATTTATACTACTAAAAGGACTCAAAATATCACCAAACGTCAACGGTAGCATAATGAGGTTCCTTAAATGTTAACCTAAAAATAAATTGGAGACGGCGACCCAGACCGAAGGGACCAGATGGACAGTAAGTACACTAGACAAATTTTACATTGGTTATGTTTTACATCGGTGGCCTTAGCTTCACAATGTCTGCAGGCACACCACCAGTTTCCCATAGTCTGTCCACTTACAAAGTTCTCAATGCTTTGGTTAACATCTAGACGTTTACGTTTGGTGATATTGTGAGCCTTTTTAAATAAATCTTGAATCAAGCTAGCACGGACCCCTGATCAGCGGTCCGTGCTAGCTTGTTTCAAGATTTATTTATTTGATTAGGACAATGCACATTAATCAACATTTCTGTAAATACGCCAGTGTTAGCCAGTCGGCTAATTTTTAACTGTAGTCCTAGTTACCTAGCATGCATGTCTTTATGGTTGGAGGAAACCGGAGCACCCGGAGGAAACCCACGCGGAGAACATGCAAACTCCACACACAAAGGCCCAGAACGACCTGGATTTGAATCCAGAACCTTCTTGCTGTGAAGCCACAGTGCTAACCACTGAGCCCCCGTGCTGCCTACAAACACATTTGATTAGCATGAAAACATGTCCCAGAGAACGACAGAGTAGGTACACATCTGTTATTAACCTCTAGGTTCGTTTTGCGCGGGAATTGTCCTTTAACAGTTATTATTTGCATGGGTTATGCATGTATTTGTTGTGTTTTTCAAATTTTTTGTTGGACTTGGAATTAGGATTATGAGACGCAACTGTGATTGCCTCGACCCCCCCCCCCACAGCTCATGATTGGCCACAGGATCTAATGATATGCTTGTTAAAGGTGGATGCGAAACAGGAGCAGAGGAGGGAAAAGGAGGACAAAGAAAGAGAATACCTGATTTGGCCTGCGAGAGGAGAGGTTTTTTTATTGATGTGCAGAAGTAACCGGTTTGATTTTAAATAAATACCTTAAAGGAATCACTCTCTGGAACCCAAGTTGTTTTGTTTTTTTAACAGTGGAAACGCCTTGTTTTGCTGGTAACAAAGGACCTCACACAACCGTGTGACAAGTACACAATGTAAGATAGTATTAGGAGATGGACAGTCTGACCGGTTGGTGCTGATTACACAAAACTTTTCCATTTGTTCTGATTCTCTGAACTGTTTCCTGATTAAATATTTCTGCTGTAAAGAACAAAGCCGCAGAGGAGTGAAGCAAAGGTTGAACGGCCACACCTTCAATAGAATATGTTATCAGGTTATGTTATCCTAAGATGTAAGCGGTTAAAGTAAGTTTCATTAACACTACAAGTCTGTTCTGTGAGCTCATGCAAAATATTAGCAAGCAAAACACCAATGCAAATGCATGACATGCTTGATTTGGTTTGTTGTGAGCATATAAAGAAAGAAGTGGAGCATTATAACATTATAAATCACCATGGGTAGGAAAAAGTTTTAATCTAATCATCTGAAAGAGAAAGACCTTTTCCACTTTATAACATCTCATAACATTAACATTCAGGGCCCTACTTTAACGATCTGAAACACAAGTATCAAATGTGAAACGCAAGTAGCTTTGTCGGCGGATCTCAGGCGCTGTTGCCATGATACTGGCGGGATAAATGAGTCTTGCGCCCGACGCAAATCTGAAATGGGTTGGTCTGAAGTATCTAGGTGTGGTTTGGGCGTAACATGCAATAAACCAATCAGAGCGTCATCTCACATTCCCTTTAAGAGCAGGTGCGCTTGTTTCATGGTGGATTGCTATTATAATGGCGGATTTGCCTGACGCACACCAGGAGCAGTTCACAGCCAAGGAGACTGATGTTCTCCTCAGGGCTGGAGAGGGAGCTGTCCGGGATGCGGCAAAGTAATAAATGCCCATCTTGACTGGGTGGCAATGTTGCTGCGGCCTCTCGAGTGCATCTCCTCAAGTCTGGAGAGGATTGATGCAGCCATGGAGTGTGGGCCTCCAAAAGCACCACTTGCTCCTGTTGTGCCCTTTCCTCCTCCCCCCACTCCATCTCCGTCCACCCGCTCCACCAGGAGCACATCGCGCATTGCCACCCCCGGACCAGATCCCGCCGGAGTGTCCAATCCCGCCGTAGTTCAACATCACGTCTCCTTAAGTCCTCTAATATTTCCTCATTTATGTCATCAACACATCCATGATTCATGGAAATGTTGTGTAAAACACAACAAGCCACAAAGAATGCTGTGACTTTTTGAGTACTGTACTGTAAAGTGCCTCCTGACCTATCCAAACACCTGAAACGCATTTTCAGTAATATTTTTCCTTGTAATTATGTATTGTTTGCAAAAATGGGAACTGCTGGGTCCGTGTAGATGAGAGAAGCAAAGTGTATGCCCGTTGTGCACACGCTGCATTATGGCCAAGCATGCACCCCTAAAATAGCATCAGAATAACGCGCCACTGACTTTAGACTAGGTTTTTCCTGGTCTGTGGGGAAATTGTTTTCTGAAACTGCAAAATAGCACCAGGGAGCGTTTGCGCCTGAACACGCCTCCTCTTTATGCTGAACTGCCCCCGGGAGTGCAAATACATTCCCTAATTTCCCGACGTGTGTCTTTGGAGGGGAAAAGTCCACTGTGCGTTGGGTGCAAAATAGGAATGATATATTCGTCAGTGTACAAAGTCAATTGCGCTGGGTGCAAGATAGGGCCCTCACAGTGATGGTATGTTTTATTTAATGTCTTGTGTTTTGTGGATTGCTTAATATATTATTTCTGTTTTAACCATTAGTTTTAAATGTTAGAATGATCTGGTTTCTTGAAATGCAATATTTTTGTGTGTGTGTGTCTGTCTGTCTGTCTGTTTGCGTGTGTGTCTGTGTCTGTGTCAGACATATATAAATTACTAGAGAACCAGACTTGAGTAAATGTACAAGTGCTCTATGAAAAAAATGACTTGAGTAGAAGTTGAAGTGCTCTTTATGCACCACACTTAAGTGGAAGTACTAAAGTATTCAACATTTTCTATACTTAAGTATTGCAAGAAGTTTCTTTTAAAATTTACTAGTCAAGTAAAAGTACAAACATTGTCTTATGTAGTTATTACAGACAGCAGTCAAAAATGAATAGCATATTGTTTATATTATTTCAAATGTTTAGCCTAAACGACACTCACAATTCCTTTGGATGTAGCTGTAATACAAGGACAGGAACGTACAACACCAAAAAGGCTCAGGATGCTGCAAATGTTGGTATAATATGGAAATGGCTGGTGGATTTAAGACAAAAAAATAATAATTTATTATCATTGCACTTGCGACGAGCATAGCTGTGCTCAGTTTAGGTCATCGTGTATGTGTATGCCTTTTAGTACTTACAGTAGTGAAGTAGTTCTACTTCGTTACCATTCATCTTTGGTGTGTGTGTGTGTGTGTGTGTGTGTGTGTGTGTGTGTGTGTGTGTGTGTGTGTGTGTGTGTGTGTGTGTGTGTGTGTGTGTGTGTGTGTGTGTGTGTGTGTGTGTGTGTGTGTGTGTGTGTGTGTGTGTGTTTTCCTACCTCAGCTGGTTCAGACCAGTCTGACTGCCTCCCCACCCTTAACTGTCAATGCTTTGGGTGTGTGTATACATGCTTCACTATGTACTGTGTATGTGTTATTTGGCCCAGCAACAGCCATTCTTTAATGATGACTGTTCTCTACAGTAATTATCCCTAACATGCAGCTGTGCTTCATGAGCAGTGGACAGGTGAAGAATGGCCACACCCTTGACCTACATACACAGACAGAGGAGAGACAGACAGGCACACAGGAGAAGGGGAAAAAGCACAAGGAGATGCTATATCCCTCTGGTGCATAGCGATCACTACAGTGGACAGCTATTTAAAAGTCATTTTCTCCTAAATGCAATAGTTTCTATGGTGGAATTGCCTATCAGCCCACAGTATCTCCCGGGGGACCCGGTCATACGCCTTCTCTAGATCCACAAAGCCCATGTAGACCAGTTGGGCATAGTCCCAGGCTCCCTCCAGGATCCTTGCGAGAGTGAAGATCTGATCCATTGTTCCACGACCAGGACGGCATCCGCATTGTTCCTCTTCAACCCGAGGTTCAACTATTGGCCGAACCCTCCTTTCCAGCACATTGGAGTAGACTTTACCGGGGAGGCTGAGAAGTGTGATACCCCTGTTATTGGCACACACCCTCTGGTCCCCTTTTTTGAAAAGGGGAACCACCACCCCAGTCTGCCACTCCTTAGGCACCGTCCCAGACTTCCACGCAATGCTGAAGAGACGTGTCAACCAAGACAACCCCTCCACACCCAGAGCTTTAAGCGGACGGATCTCATCAATCCCTGGGGCTTTGCCACTGTGGAGTTGTTTGACTACCTCAGCAACTTCCACCAGGGAAATTGCCGACAATCCCCCATCATCCTCCAGCTCTGCCTCTACCATAGAGGGTAGTATTAGCTGGATTTCCTGGAGTTCCTCAAAGTCCTCCTTCCACCGCCCTATCACCTCCTCAGTTGAGGTCAACAGCAGGGCCGTGCAGAGACCTTTTGAGGGGCAGGGGCTCAAATTCAAAAAAGGGCATATAGAACAAGATTTGCTAACTATATACAGTATGTCAACTTTATTTCAAAAACTGTATATTTTACATTTTAACATAATACTAAATCCACAATACTGTACACCTCAAAAGGAAATATGGAGCCTTAGACTACATTCACACAAATATATCCAAAAAATGCAACTGTTGTCCAAGCAAAATGTAATCTTACATACAGTATTTAAACTGTATATAGAAAGTGCAATATGAAATGTTACGTAATACTAAATCCACAATACTGTACACCTCAAAATGAAATATAGAGCCTTACATTAGACTACATTCACACAAATACAAGATAACGAGATATCAAACCAGAAACAGTTTAATTGTAGCCTATAACTGCAACCTGAGCTGACTATCAGATTTCTGTAGCAGTGGGCTAGTAGGCTTTGAATCAGAAAGGGATTTGCAAAGGTATGCAGCATGTTTCAGATTATTTTCTCAAAATATAAGGATGTCCTTTATTAAGTCAAAATGTATAGACCACCAACCTACACCGCAGACTACAAATAACCTAAGCTAATCTCCCAAAGAAGTGACATGTTCTTTTAAGTGGGCTGCTGGTTGAGAGGCAGAAAGCAGACACACACACACACACACACACACACACACACACACACACACACACACACACACACACACACACACACACACACACACACACACTTCTGTTAACCTACAGAAAACTGCTGCCACCCACACACACACCTGTTAACCTACAGATAACTGCTGCTGCTGCACACACACACACACACACACACACACACACACACACACACACACGCACACACACACACATCTGTTAATCAACAGAGAACTGCTGCTGTCTTTTCTTGTGTATCAGAGAATGAAACGGGGCACTATGAGGCTATCACACGATGAGTAATTGTGGCCGTGGCAGCTCGTGCAGTTACCGCGAAATGTGACTACTACAAAGTTAGCTGCCTGCTGGCTGTTTTAATCCTGGAGGACTCCTTATGTAGCGGCAGCGGCTAGAGGCCTCTATAACAAACCAAATGTGCATGCATGCATTCTCATTCACTTCAAAAGCACACTTACCTGCACTTCAACTTTCTCTCGCTCTTGCTGGCCGTGCCGCCGACGGATGGCATGGACTCACTTGTATCTAAGTGGCGCGCCTGGCAGGAAGCCTGGTCATCATGTGATATAATGATTTAGGTCGTTTTATCTAGCTAATTGTTATTGTTAAATATTATTCTTAAATGGACCACTTGTGGGCCATCGTCAAAGAAAAAAGAGAAAAAAAAAAAATCTGGACAAAAAAAGGGCGCTTTGGCCTTGATGGGCAAAAGGGGCAGGTGCTCAAGCACCCATAGCCCCCCCTCTGCACGTGCATGGTCAACAGCGTCCCATCCTTACTCAACACAGCTTGGATGGTTCCCTCTTTCCCCCTCCTGAAGTGGAGAACGGTTTTCCAGAAGCACCTTGGTGCCGACTGAAAGTCCTTCTCCATGTCTTCTCTGAACTTCTCCCACACCCGCTGCTTTGCCTCTTTCACGGCAGAGGCTGCAGTTCTTCATGCCCTTCGGTACCTTGCAACTGCCTCCGGAGTCCTCTGGGATAACATATCCCGGAAAGACTCCTTCAGTCGGACGGCTTCCCTGACCACCGGTGTCCACCACGGTGTGGTGGGTTACCGCCCCTTGAGGCACCTAAGACCCTAAGACCACAGCTCGCTGCCACAGCTTCAGCAATGGAAACTTTGAACATTGTCCACTCAGGTTCAATGCCCCCAGCCTCCACAGGGATGCACGAAAAGCTCCACCGGAGGTGTGAGTTGAAAGTCTGTCAGACAGGAGCCTCTTCTAGACCCAATTTACCCACACTACCCATTTGGGCTTACCAGGTCTGTCCAGAGTCTTCCCCCACCCTCTGACCCAACTCACCACCAGATAATAATAATAATAATAATAATAATAATAATAATAATAATAATAATAATAATAATACATTTTATTTAGAGGCGATTTCTCGGCACTCAAGGACACCGTACAGGGTTATAAAAGACATTAAAGCAGCAAAAAAAAAAAAAAATTTAAAAATACAACAGCAATAAAACAATAGAAAGAGGCAGAGCAATTGACATCAAGTGGAATAGACAGTTTTAAACAGATGTGTTTTGAGTTGCAATTTGAAATGTGGGAATGGATCAATGTTTCTGAGTTGGGGTGGTAATGAATTCCAGAGACGGGGAGCAGAGCGGCTGAATGCTCTGCTCCCCATGGTGGTGAGACGGGCGGAGGGGACAGACAGGTGTATGGAGGAAGAGGATCTGAGGGACGCTGGAGGAGATCAGACAAATATGGCGGGGTGAAGTTGTGAACGGCCTTGAATGCAAACAGGAGGATTTTGAATTGGATATGGAACTGGACCGGGAGCCAGTGGAGCTGTTGGAGGACAGGAGTGATGTGATGGATGAAGGGGGTTCGAGTTATGATGCGGGCAGCTGAATTCTGGACCAGTTGAAGTTTATGGAGGGATTTGTGAGGGAGGCCGAAGAGGAGAGAGTTGCAGTAATCCAGACGGGAAGTGACGAGACTGTGGACAAGAATGGCGGCGGTGTGGGGGTAAGGGAGAGGCGGAGGCGATTGATGTTTCGTAGGTGGAAGTAGGCAGACCGGGTAATGTTATTGATGTGGGGTTGAAAGGATAGTGTGCTGTCAAGGATGACACCCAGACTCTTAACCTGGGGGGTGGGTGAAACGGGGGAGTTATCAATAGTTAGAAAAAAACTGTCGGTTTTGGATAGAGTGGATTTGGTGCCAATGAGGAGAACCTCGGTTTTATTACTGTTTAATTTCAGGAAGTTTTGGGTAAACTAGGTTTTTATTTCAGAGATGCAATTAGTAAGGGAGGTGGGGGGGAGAGTGGACGAGGGTTTGGTGGAGAGGTAGAGCTGGGTGTCATCAGCATAACAGTGGAAGTAAATGTTAAATTTGCGGAAGATAATGCCGAGGGGAAGGAGGTAAATGATGAAGAGTAAGGGCCCCAGGACAGAGCCCTGGGGCACACCTGAAGTGACGGAGGAGGGAATGGATTTAAAAGACTTGAGTTGAATGAATTGAGTGCGTCCAGAGAGGTAAGATGTGAACCATTCTAACGGGGTGTGGGTCATGCCAATGGAAGATAGCCTGTTGAGGAGGGTGGTGTGACAGATGGTGTCAAAGGCTGCACTCAGGTCGAGGAGGTCAGATGGTGATTGGTTGACAGCTCCACCCCTCTCTTCACCCGAGTGTCCAGAACATACGGCCTCAGATCAGATGAAACAATTATAAAATTGATCTTTGACCTTCAGCCTAGGGTGCTCTGGTACCAAGTACACTTATGAGCATCCCTATGTTTGAAAATGGTGTTTGTTATAGACAATCCATGACTAGCACAGAAGTCCAACAACAAACAACCACTCTGGTTTAGATCAGGGAGGCCGTTCCTCCCAATCATGCCTTTCCATGTGTCATCATTGCCCACGTGCGCGTTGAAGTCCCCCAGCAGAACTATGGAGTCCCCCACTGGAGCCCCATACAGGACTCCATTCAAGGTCTCCAAGAAGGCCGAATACTCCGAGCTCTTGTTTGGTGCATACACACAAACAACAGTCAGAGTTTCCCCACCCCCCACAACCCGCAGGTGTAGGGAGGCGACCCTCTCGTCCACCGGGATGAACTCCAATGTAGCAGCGCTCAGCTGGGGGCTTGTGAGTATCCCCACACCCGCCGGGCACCTCACACCCTGGGCAACTCCGAAGAAGAAAAGAGTCCAACCCCTATCCAGGAGTATGGTTCCAGAACTGAGACTGCGCGTAGAGGTAAGCCCCACCAGATCTAACTGGTAGTGCTCCACCTCCCGCACCAGTTACGGCTCCTTCCCCCACAGAGAGATGACATTCCACGTCCCCAGAGCCAGCGTTTGCTGCCCGGGTCTGGTTCGTCGAGGCCCCTGACCTTCACTGCCACCCATGTGGCAGCGCACCCGACCCCAGCGGTTCCTCCCACAGGTGGTGGGCCCATGGGATGGAGAGAGAGGGGCCACGTAGCTTTTTCGGGCTGTGCCCGACCGGGTTCCATGGCAAAACCGGCCACCAGGCGCTCGCTGACGGGCCCTCCATCTGGGCCCTCCATCTGGGCCTGGCTTCAGACGGGGGCCCCGGGCTTCCTCTGGGCAGGGTCACTCTATCCCTTCCTTGTTTTTTCATAGGGTTTTTGAACTATTCTTTGTCTGGCCCCTCACCTGAGACCACTTTGCCTTGGGAGACCCTTCCAGGAGCACAAAGCTAAGGTGATGGTTCCCAGAGAGGAAGTGACCGAAAAGAACGAGATCCAGGGTACAAGCTGCCGAAATGGGTTTCCTCAGGAGGGTGGCTGGTGTCTCCGCCGTCATCCATGAGGAGTTCAGAGTAGAGCCGCTGCTCCTTCGCGTCGAAAGCCAGTTGAGTTGGTTCGGGCATCTGGTAAGGATGCCCCCTGGGCGCGTCCCTACGGAGGTGTTCCAGGCACGTCCAGCTGGGAGGAGGCCTCGGGGAAGACCCAGGACTAGGTGGAGGGATTATATCTTCAACCTGGCCTGGGAACGCCTCAGGATCCCCTAGTTGGAGCTGGTTAATGGGGCTCGGGAAACGGAAGTTTGGGGTCCCCTGCTGGAGCTGCTCCCCCCGCGACCCGATACGCGGACGAGATGGATGGATAGTCATGTGGTTGATTCATCTTTTATTATGACTATCTTGGTTGCAATTCAGTGCATTTTGTGTATATTTAAAGGACAGTGTCTGACTGTCCCAAGACAGTCATGGGAGTCACAGGACAGTGTACAGGACAGTGTCTGACTGTCCCGGGACAGTCATGGGAGTCACAGGACAGTGTATGGGTGTCACAGGACAGTATACAGGACAGTGTCTGACTGTCCGGGGACAGTCATGGGAGTCAGAGGACAGTGTCTGGGAGTAACAGGACAGTGTATAGGACAGTGTAAAGGACAGTGTCTGACTTTTCTGGGACAGTCATGGAGTCACAGGAAAATGTCTGGGTTTCACAGGACAGTGTCTGACTGTCCCAGGACACTCCTCAGGACACTACTGTTGGGTACTCGTAGGTGTACAGATCCAATTATTGGCAAATTATCAAAGATGTTTTATCAATATTAATAAAGTTAGGAATATGGTTATGAATAACTTTATCAAAGCAACAAACAATCAAAACGGGGCACCACCCTGGAACTTCAGGGGCCAATAACCAAACTGTAAAATTAGGTGGTATTCCTTTAAAATACAGATCTTAACTTGGTCAACTATCTGGTATTCTATAAAGGAACAAAAGGAAGGGTGAATCCAAGCAACGACCTGTTTAACCAGCTTATTACAATAAGTACACAAATAATCACAGACAACTGCTAATTAAACTATAGTAGAATTTATTTAACTTTAAAATCATCAATGGCCAATTGATAATTCTTTGATCAATTAAGGCAAGACACTACAGGTGAATAGGGTAACGTTTTTAACTAGCAGATATCACCATGAAACTCTCCCAGTTGATTACTTACATTAATATGAAAAATAATTGTATTACAAGTTTTCTGTAATTTAATGTTTAAATATGCAAATTAGGCATTATCTAATTAAATATGCGCTAATTTGCATGTATTTAAAAAAACGAAGTCTGAGTATTGGATAAAGCCAGGTTCAAAATTCTTTATATAGCCTTAAAAAAATCGATTTTGGCCATGTTTTTTGGAACAAAATGTTATATAAATCAGGCTAGGAATAATATATTTACAAATCCCTCTGTTAATGTCTTCATAATATAACTAGGTACAAAACTGGAAAGTTTGGTGTATAAAGGTGCTACTGAAGTGGAGATTTCAGACTTGGAGTATGAGAGAAAAGTCATTTTGAGAAAACGAGCTTTAAAGATTTTTATAGCAAAATTCCACTAATTTCTATTGAAAGCCATGAATTACAGACACATATCCCTTTAGGTCCAAGTAAGATCCATGTATCACACTGTTTAACATCCAAAACTCATTATTGCTTCATCCATCACTGATGATAACATCCAAAACAACACATCAACATGGCCTTCAACTGAAGACCATTACATCACAAACTACGAACTGACAGAACACAACCATTACACAGCCTAGTTCCCCCAAGTTAATTTACAGTCTACATATCCATGCCTGCACCATATGTAGGGCCCTCCTCCATCTCCTGCTGGTGTCTTTTCACTTTTTTGGCTGTGCTTACACTTTTACGGCTCCGCTATGAGCTGGTGGAATGGACGCTATTGGCTTTTGAGAGCCTAACCATGTCGTCATCCTTCATTGCATTGACAGGCTGTGCTCTGAAGCCGCAATTTCTCCATCACAGCCAGCATGGCAGAGGCACCCTCATTGAATGTAGAAATAGCCATACCGGCTGCAGCCTCAACCCTGCTTTTCCCCACAAAGACTGTTTTTGGACATCGGGCCCATATAACCAAGTTGAGGCATGCGTTGGCATTCTGGGTGCCTCCATGCTGCACTGTCACTGGACATCTGGAAATACACAGGGGTGAGCTTCTTATGAATCATTCAAAAGACCAATATTTACAACATTGGAGAAAGCAATCAAAGTAGACTAAATTGTTATTTGACAGAGTATCTGCACACCGTCAAAGAAACGAAGTAGAGACGGATCCTGACTAAATACAGGCTCAGTGACCACCTACTGGGACAGACAGAGATACACTTCCTCCTCCACTGGGAAAAACTATCTTCACTAAGAGATTGACACCTTGGAAAAATAGCCCAAAAAAGTTAACACCAGAAAAGAAGTTCTCCTAGGAGAGGTGACAGCAGCTCCACTGACAGCTACATATGGATCTGCCTGCTACAGCCTGAGGGACTCACACCACTTAGGATCCCAAAATTACAGATTTGTTTAGTTTTGTATAGCAATTATATTAGAATAGTATATATGTGACACCTACATATTTAATATATGACATGTAGGCTATGAATTTCTGTAAACTGCTTGGTTGGAGAGAGAGAGAGAGAGAGAGAGAGAGAGAGAGAGAGAGAGAGAGAGAGAGAGAGAGAGAGAGAGAGAGAGAGAGAGAGAGAGTCTGATTACCTCCGCTGTCTGAACACTCCTGTTTTCTGAACGACAGTTTAAACATCGACGTACTATGTGAAGGCATTCATCATCTGCTGTCTTAGTTTGTGATCCCCTGTGTCTTCTTGCTAATGACAACTGTTATCGTCTTCTCTGAGGTGATTTTCGACCGAATCACGTTGTCAGAAATTGGCATCAGCCAATGAGATTGCGCATTTAGAGTTAAATCCCCCCTTTTATTTTAACGATTGGTTGCTGATAAAAAGGAAATGACCATATTTGGATCCGACAGCATTGGACAGGAGAAAGAGAGCTTTCCAACGGTATATGTGATGACAGGGTGCAGACAGCGATCGCGGAGCAGCGCGATGATTTAGAACGCCAACTTTTGTTGAATTTAGGAGAAATCTACCGATGCAAACAGACAAAGTGGAGTAAAATAAAGACCTAAATGTGTACTTTTTACTTTTTTTCACCACAAGTCTGAAAGAAGACATGTTATTGAAGACAAATATCCCAAAATCTCAAAATTGACCAGTGGGAAAAAAAATGATGTTTTTGCCTGCTGTGTCTCACCTTAAAAAACCAATATACGTTTCTTTTAAGTACAACAAACAAAGCCAAAACAAAACCAGCACGTGATGTGATCTGTGTGAGAGAGAGAGAGAGTGCGAGGGGGGGGGGGGGGGGACGAAACCCGGGGGTTGCTAGGCTACGTCCTAGATTAGCCGTTAGCTCATTGAAGCTAAGCTAGGTGTTAGCTGCACAAAAGCTATTTAGCCCAAGAGGGCGGCAGTGGGCTGCGTTGCAGCGCCACGTGACTAAGCTAGTCAGTTAGCTCCATTAGCTAGCATGTGATTGACAAAGAGACACACACATGTGTGTGTGCATGTGTGTGTTAGTGATAGAGGAAAGGAAAGAGACACATTTAGATCTTAATTATTGATAATGACCATTCCTCTCAGTCACTCATGTCTGGACTAACGTGAAATTAGGGCACTCTGAGAATTTCGTCTGACTGAGGGGATGTTCATTATAACCACTCCGGTGTACAGTACCTAAACTCCGTGGAAGAAGCTAGCAATGTAGCATTTACAGTTTACCCAAGCTACATTAATCAACACATCATCAACAAGTATCGTGATCAAATTTGGGATGGCAGTAGCTCAGCAGTAGCTTGGGAACCGGAGGGTCGCTGGTTCAAGTCCCCGTACGGACGGAAATATGGAGCTGGAGAGGTGCCAGTTCACCTCCTGGGCACTGCCAAGGTGCTCTTGAGCAAGGCACCGAACCCCCCCAAACTGCTCAGGGCGCCTGTTCGGCAGTCGCAGCCCACTCACTCTGACATCTCTCCATTAGTGCGTGTAAAAAGGACCTGAGCATGTGTGTGTGTATTTCAGGCCTGTAAGCAGTGTGTAATAACTACACAGTGTAAATTGTAATTTCCCCATTGAGGATTAATAAAGAGTATAAAAAAAAATGCTACATTCACAGCAAAATAATGGGACACAGCGGTCACCATCAGATTAATAATCAACCGTACATCAGTAGCACATTATTAATCAGATCACATTAATGGTAACACAAAATAGCAACGATAGCAAATTACTAATTAATAAAACACACCCTGTTCTAATCTACCCAGAACACTATGAAGCCTCTTACTTTGGGTGTGCAGAAAAACCCAACGAGTCTAGCTGCTAGAGTCGACTTTGAAGAAACCGTGTCCGGTTTCCTTCTAGAGAACGTGTTGTTCTCTCTGCAGCGCTGAAACACGCCGTGTGTTTCCAGGATCCAGTAGTGTTCGTCAGAACACCGAGAAATAATCCACTTTGTCCAGAAAGTAGAAGTTTTAGCACAAGCGCTTGGCGTTCAGGGGCCGTTAAGCAAATGGGGATTCAGAGATCTCTGAAAAGGTGTGAACTACAAGTTTGTAGTTCTTAGAGTTATGACCACTTTGGCCACTCCTTCGTGGTCATTCGGCCATTTTGTGATCTTTTCCTTGGGGTGACCTGTGGAATTTACATGTAGGCCCCGACTTCTTTGTCTCTGAGCACATGTTGGCTGAAAACCCTTTGCTTGAAAAGACAATGTTTAACCCACTCCTGGATGGTTCCAACACTACTAACAGGACAGGACCGTTTATGCTGCCACTGCTACTGCAATAGGGCTATAGAATGTTAAAGTGTGTGAAGGTTAAGTCCTTTTAAAAGCATAAAATTGGTCATGGATTTATGATGAACTCAATTTGATTTATTCTTCCATTAAGTTTATACTTTTGCTGTTGTTATGTAGTCCAGTGTAGTGGACATGCCTGTAACTTTCTAAAAAAAAATATTCCTGAAAAAAAGTGAATATTTGTTTTTTTCATGCACTAAGAAGAGTAAAAACACATTAAAAAAAATCTTTACTCAGGCTTTCATAATTCATGCATCAGGATATTTGTTATGTGTCTGTGTATGCATGTGTGTGTGTGTGTGTGTGTGTGTTCCTTCCTCAGCTGATGAAGAAGGCCTAAAGTGAAGAACAGACAGTGAATGTTTGTCTTCTTCCACATTGCTCATCTTGCAAAATTTAACAGGTTGACTAAGGTAAGAAAACTTCTTTTGTTATCACTGGGCTACTAAGAAGAACGTTAATTGTAAGTCGCTTTGGATAAAAGCGTCAGCTAAATGACATGTAATGTAATGTAATGTAACGCATGTAGTGGTATATTACAATATAAAATTAGTTATCACAGAAAAAGAGACTCAGCAGCAACACAAAGTTGGCTTCTGTTGGCAAGGCTATATATTAATGTAGTACCCTAGTGTGATTTTGTTGCGCTCTAATATGAACACAGCATTATACATTTTGGAAGAATTCATATGTATTGAAGTCAATCTTTTGTTTTGAAGGATGCGGGTTAGCATTTCTGCTATCATGGTTCCTACGTCCTTTGCGTGTTGATATATCCTCAGTATGTCTTTATGAAATTGCGTAAATAAGTACATTGGGTTTAATGTTAAGGTTCCATAAAGAGAAGTATTGGGAGTTATTGCTGGAAGAGCATCTTATATTTCGGACAGCACTTGCCACACTTCCGTTGGCTTTACTTCCTGTGTGTGGAGCTCGTCTTCCCGGGCAGGTAACGTAACTTCTCTCTGTTGTTTCACTGTTTTGTTGCAACTTGCAAATGTGAAGGTAACTTACCTGAACACACGTGCATACATCTGTTAATTTTAGTGTGGTAATGTCCGTCCACAGCAGTTAGCACTTAACGTAACGTTAGCAGGAGGGGAGGAAGCTTAACATGGCACAAACTTTCTCATTTTACAGCTAAACCGTACACTAAAAGTTTCTGAAAACACTTTAGTAACAGAATACTGTTTCATATCTGATTAGCGATGTTTAGTTTGATAGTTGGAGTTTCATGGCCGCCGAACTCCATTGGAAAAATGGCCATTTAACATAGCTAAAGATGACTGGTGATGAATGGGTTGTTAACTAGTCATTTAAGTTACATTTTTACCGAAATAAGTCCACATGTACCCACAAAATAGTTGCTGAATCAAACAGCAGCCCCTACCATTACTTTATTCTTTAAAATATCATCATGTTGCTCGTCCTGAAGGCTTATTTCAATTTGTGTAGTTTTATTGGGGAGTTCTGCATGACTTTAGGCTTAGAGGCTGTACTTCTGTGCTTTCGGCGCCTTTAGCGGACACACCCTCAGTGTAATATTGTCCACAATGTCCCCTATTCTGTTTAGTACACAGGTTAACTTTACAGTCAGCCACACCCCAAACAATTCATGCTCACTAAAGTAGCCTAAACGCTGTTCATTTGATTTGTAATCAACATATTAATCATCATGTTTTGTTCTTTGTTACCATTCTGGAGGGCCGGTCCTTCCTGGTGGAGAAAAGGCCAGGCCAAAGGTGAAGGACTGTTAAATCCTGAGGCTGACAATCCAGACATACCATGAGCTGCCATGTTGCCATCCCCTTCTGTGTCCTTTGGTTTGTCCAAACCAGTATGTATATATATATATATATATATATATATATATATATATATATATATATATATATATCAACGTTCAGTCAGGATACTGTTTCCAAACATTGAATAAAACACCCAAAATTCAATGAAAGTAGAGATCCGATTTTTTTATGTGCTTGCAAAGAATCATACGTGTTATTTTGGGGTAATTAAAACTACGTCATTAAAGAGAAACCCAGATTTCTGATATAGATATTTAGAAAACGGGTCAAATTCAACCTGAAGACAACACAAGCATCAAGAGTTAGACAATACTATATATATAATAATAAATAATATAAAGATATAAATATAACTATATATATATTAACCAAAAACAACAATGGACTTTGTTAAGAGTAAGACAATAGTGCCGAGTGCAAAGGCTGCTGGAATAAATATGGGATGATTAATGTAAGCGGTTTCTTTATGAGGTAGATGATATGACAGTTTATTAACAGCTGCTTAGATTGATATTTGACAGTGATGATATTTCCATGTTATTAAACTATGTAAACTATAAAGGATGTATAATTTCCAGCTCCAGTGGCTGTTTCAGCTCCAGTTAGTTTCTTTCACCACCTGCTGGTCAACAGGAAACATCACTGCTGGTTGATCTTCTCCTTCAAATCTAAACTTTATTGACTTCAGGACACTTTTTAATAACAACCCAGTTCAAAACTATGAAACATAATCAGCATAACAACCAATAAAATACTAAATAGAACCAGAGAAACTCACTGAGACAAAAGGAGTCCCCAAATAAAAAATGTTCAGATCCTCTTTCTGATTGGATAATAAACTTAGTTTCACATCATCAGTTATCAGACTCCCAAACTGATTATCTTCTGTATTTATAATAATAATAATAGGAGTGTTTTCTGATTGGCTGATCATGTCTTGAGGTCCAACTGAAACATGAAAGGAAACATGACCAAAAGGTGGTGAGTTTCGGTCTCTACGTCCTCCAATTATTGATATCAACAATGTTTGATATCAAATACTAAACATCACAAGTTTGATTGGGTTTGACCTCAACTTTATTAGACTGATTCACATTCAATGTTTTAACACATCAACAGATTCAGATGTTTAATTTTAGTGTAACCTCTATTTATGTATGTATGTGAATATATATGATGTTTCTAGTGAGGCAAGGACTAAGTCTATAAAACAAAATAGTATAACAAAGATAAATAGTCATTTATTGAAGAAAGTTGAGCAGAAAGTTCAACAGACTCCAAAAGCTGCTGATGATCCAGTGAAGACTCTCTGAGAAAACTCATTTCAAGCAGACATTTTATTAATATTTGACAGAAAACTGCATCAGTCAGGGTGTGACTTCATGATGAACAACAGAATGTAATGTAACATATAGACATGTATTGATATGGATTATCATACACAGCCCAGCGATCAGTTAGGTAGTTTCCAGGAGGATGACTGGTACCTCTCCAGCTACCAGTCACCACTCACACTACCCTCTGGTCCCAATATATACTGTAAATACATTGAATCACTCAAAATAAAAACTAAAAGTACAACATGAAATGATCAACATGTTTCCACATGGTCAGGGTCTTCTGAAATATTATAAGTAGTCATTAGGCATGAATACACATGAAGACACCAGGGTATATCATATATAATCTCATATATTGATTATAATATACATCAAATAAAAGTCCATTAGATTTCATGGCTGAAGTGTGAAAGTTGAGCAGAATATTTGTGTCTGAGTTCAGTTCTGTAACATCCTCTGAACAAACTGATTAACAAGATGAGGAAACATCATGTTTAACAGCTAGATATGGATATTTATTAATGTCAGTGATGTGTCTGAAGTTCCATATTTTGGGAGAAATCCTATTTGACTTTTGCTCAGGATATTGTGATCACTAATGAATTGTGAAATTCTGCTATTAATAATACTGCAGAATAGTTTTG
Organism: Sander lucioperca; assembly: GCF_008315115.2. Lineage (NCBI taxonomy): Eukaryota > Metazoa > Chordata > Actinopteri > Perciformes > Percidae > Sander > Sander lucioperca. The sequence continues at coordinate 8,802,107 of NC_050186.1, forward strand.
TCAGGTTACTGGTCACACAGATTCCTCTGTAGTTATTTGGGTCAAACTTGTCTCCATTTTTGTGGATTGGGGTTATCAGTCCTTGGTTCCAACTAGCTGGGAAATACCTGAATTTAGGATAATATTGAAAACTTTTAGAATGACCAATTTAATTTTATTATCTGTGTATTTGATCATTTCATTTAAAATGGAGTCAGCATCACAGTCCTTCGGAGTTTAACCTTTTTCATTTAGTCTGTTAGGTCTTGTTCTGTAATCAGCGTGTCAATGGGGTTCTGGTAGTCTTTAATTGCTGATTCAAGGAGTTTTAATTTCCTCTGTATGTCCTGTTGGCCTGGGTTATTTGTTATTTTGCCGTAAAGGTTAGTAAAATGAGGGGTCCAAATATCCCCATTTTGGATTGCTAATTCCTCCTTAGTTGTTGTGTTTAGTTTATGCCAATTTTCCCAGAATTGATTGGACTGTATTGATTCTTCGATTAGGTTATTATTTGGTCATGCTGTTCCCTTTTTGTTCTTAATAAATGTTTGTATTCTTTTAGTGTTTCTCCATAAAGAAGGCGTACAGTTTGGTTATTTGGATCCCTGTGTTTCTGATTGGATACATTTCTTAGTTCTGTCCTTAGATTTTTACAATCATTATCAAACCATTTTTCACCCCTAATATTTTTTGTTTTTCTTTTCCTCTTTAAATTTGCTGCCTTGTCAAAAATGGCATTTATGTTATTAATAGCTAAATTCACACTTCTTCTTCTCTTTAAGGAAAGGATATACAAAGAAAATCATCAAGAGTGATTGGATTTGTGGACTGTCCATTGTCTTTCTGCAGAGATCAGGGCTGCTTGCAGTCCGTTTGTAGGACTGGGTGGAGGTTTGTAGATTATTAGAATCTAGTTCTTTGTGTTTGAGATTTCCTCTACTCAGATAGATTGTTATTTTACTATGGTCAGACAGAAGAGCAAGGGGATTGACTGTGAATGTATTGATATTAGAAATGTCAAGGGCAGAGATAAAATAATCAACAGTACTGCTGCCAAGTGAAGAACTGTGGGTGTATCGACTGAAAGAGTCTCCTCTTACTCTGCCATTAGGGTGGGGTGATGAGGATGCAGTTTGGATTGGTGGGGGAGTGGTAAGTTGTGGAGGACATACTGTGGCTTTCTCAGGTGGCTGGGTGCAGTGGGTGAGGTGGAGGCCTAGCTGCTCCTGAAGGTTGTCAACTTCTCTCTCTCTCCTCTGCAGTCTCTCTGTCAGCATGTTCAGCTCTGCCTTCTCTGTCTCCCTCCCTCTCTCTCTCTCTCTCTCCCTCTCTCTCTCTCTCTCTCTCTCTCTCTCTCTCTCTCTCTCTCTCTGAAGTTCTCTTACTTCTTCTGTCAGGCCAGCCAGTTCATTCTTCAGATGGTGTCTTTCTCTCTCTCTTTCTCTCGCTCTCTCTTTCTATCTTTATTTCTCTTACTTCTTCTGTCAGGCCGGCCAGTTCATTCTTCAGATGGTCTCTTTCTTGTTGAGCACTTTTTAGCTCTATTTCCAGTTGTGTAAACTGTTCTGTAAGGAGGGTCATTGTGTTTTGCGTCTGAGCTTGATCTGAACTGGTAGGGTCATTTTCTCTTTCTGGAGCTTCAGATGTGGTGCCGCTTGATGGAGCTTGATGTGCTTTTTCTTTTAAAGTCTGAAAGTCTTCCTCAAACCGTCTTAGGTCACCTTGTACCATAACTGTCCCATTTGTGTAGATGTTGACTGTGATGGCGACAGTGTCAGGACCTTCGTTATCTTTAATTCTGAATTTCCACCCATTGCAGAGCTCTTCTCTTTCGACTGACTGGTAGTGTGAGCAGATGGCTGAGTGCCACGCACTTCGCAGTTCGGTGAAAAAGATGAGATTACTCACATCACCATTTTGGTAACAGTCTGCAAATAGATGCTCTGGTCTGTGCTTCAATACTTTTTGTTTGAATTCTTTTTTGCTTTTCTCACTTCTGGCCTCTGGCGGGTAGCGAAATTTCTCAGCACTGATTGGCAGTTGGGTCATTCTGAGCTTAGCAACGGTTGCTATGTTCTGCTGCTGTTGGCTGATCTTCTAAGAACGGTGAAGCCGTTATCAGTGGAGTATTGGTTGGTCAGTAGGCGGTGCTTTTACACCAGTTGATCTCTGATCTCCAACTTAACCAGCTCCCGACCAGGTTAGGTGTTCAGCATAAGTTACCACGGCGATTAAACCCGGTAACAGGTGATCCACCTTCGTGGTACAGAAAACCCTGGGTTGAACCTGAAGTTACCCCGGTAACGCCAAATTTGTAGTACCATGTGATCCTGGTTCATACAGAGAGAGGAAAGCTAGCGTTAACTTAATAATCCTGCAAAGACAAATTCATGTGATCTTACATGACTCCTTAAAGGAAAGAGAAGACACTTTCAAATATCAACATAAGACAACAGGAACTTCTGACAAGCAAAAAGCAAATTATAACCTGAAGAAAGCTACAATAAAGTCTCCAGAGAACATTATTCACAGCTGTGATAACAGAAAGTAAAGAGCCAGAGAGTTAATAAATATGTGTGTGTGTGTGTGTGTGTGTGTGTGTGTGTGTGTGTGTGTGTGTGTCTGTGTGTGTGTATTAAGGTTTAGAGGTTCTTACCTGTTAGTTGATGCAGGTACAGCAGCTCTGAGCTCTGAGTCCTCGTGTCCACTCGTCCTCTCTCAGTCTGTCTGATCAGCCTCTGAGTCGTTTCTCTGAAATCACATGATGAGAGAAACCAATCAAACTGCATCCTGGCCTCCAGGGGCCACCAGGGGACTCCTGGCCTCTAGGGGCCTCTAGGTGCCTCCTGGGTCCTCCAGGGGCCTCCAGGGGCCTCCTGGGTTGTCCAGGGGCCTCCAGGGTCCTCTAGGGTCCTCCAGGCCTCTAGGGGCCTCTAGGGGCCTCCTGGCCTCTCTGGACTCGTCCTCCAACATTCAATACAATTCCCTCCCACTTGGCTTATCTTATTGGCTGAGCAAACACTCTTTCCTCTGATAAGACTGCATGTGATTGGTCAATAGAGCCATCAGTCAGCCTCCATCTTGGCTCTGCCACTGGTCTGCATCAGAAACAGCAGAATATGTATTTTCATCCAGAAAGATGACTAAATAGCTGTTCAATCGTGGATTAATCTCTCTAGAATTACTCATGGAAAGTTATATATATATTTCACAATTTGTTTATTCTTTCTTCAGATGTTCACTGACTGAACTATCAAAAAAATATGTTTTCATTTGGGGATTAGTGGAACATCCACACACACACACACACACACACACACACACACACACACACACACACACACACACCCTAGTGTTGGAACCATCCAGGAGTGGGTTAAACATTATCTTTTCAAGCAAAGGGTTTTCAGCCAACATGTGCTCAGAGACAAAGAAGTCGGGGCCTACATGTAAACTCCACAGCCCTTCTCACCAAACTCCTACAGGTCACCCCAAGGAAAAGATCACAAAATGGCCGAATGACCACGAAGGAGTGGTCAAAGTGGTCATAACTCTAAAAACTACAAACTTGTAGTTCACATCTCATATCTCTGAATCCCCAGTCACTTAACAGCCCCTGAACACAGCATGGGGCCTTAGCCTATAAAACCTTTGACCACACCTCTTTCATCGTCTTCCACCACAACCCCGTTGCTGCAGGGAGCACGCCAAGCGCTTGTGCTAAAACTTCTCCTTTCTGGACAAAGTGGATTATTTCTCGGTGTTCTGACGAACACTACTGGATCCTGGAAACACACGGCGTGTTTCAGCGCTGCAGAGAGAACAACACGTTCTCTAGAAGGAAATCTTCAAAGTCGACTCTGGCTGGTTCCCGGCTGACCAGCTAGTTTCTCCGTGCCGCTGACGAGCACACAGACTCGTTGTTTTTTTCTGTGGAAATCTATGGACAGAAACAACGAACTGCACACCCAAAGTAAGAGGCTTCATAGTGTTCTGGGCAGGTTAGAAAAGGGTGTGTTTTATCAATGTAATAACTGCTAATGCTGCAATCGTGTTATGACATTAATGTGATCTGATTAATAAGCACTACTGGTGCGCATTTGATTTATTAATCTATGATTGTGACCGCTGAGTCAAATCTATTTCTGTGAATGTATCATTTGATCACGATACTGTTGATATGTTGTGTTGAATATGTAGCTTGTTCAGGCTGTAAATGCTACTTTCTGCTTCTCCACCTGCTGAGGAGTTTTAGGTACTGTACATCGGAGTGGTTATAATCAAGATCTAAGTATTTATCTCTTTCTTTCCTCTTTCTCTAACCTCTCTCTCACACACACACACACATATATATGAACATATAGCTACACACACGTGCTAAGGTTAACAGCTGGCCAACAGCGAGTCACATAGCTGCAGAGCGCACACCGCCCAACAACTGCGCTCCTGAGTGTGTGTCCCTTTGTGTCAACCACACGGTAGTTTGAGAGCTAACTGGCTAGCCTAGCCACGTGGAGCCTGCAACGCAGCCCACTGCCGCCATCTTGGGGGATAACTAGCTTTTGCGCAGCTAAAACCTAGCCTAGCTTCAATGAGCTAATAGCTAATCTGGGCGTAACCAAGCAACCCCCGGGTTTCGCCCCCCCCTCCCCCTCCTACTTACACACACACTCACATTCACTCACACACACACACACACACACACACACACACACACACACACACACACACACACTCACACACACTCACACACACACACACACACACACACACACACACACAGTGTCTCACAGAGACATGCCAGTTTGTTTTGTTGTACTTAAAGAAATGTATATTGATTTATTTAATTGATCAAAGGATTGTTGATTGGCCAGTGATCATTTTGAAGTTAATAAATTCTACTATACTTTAATTAGCAGTTGTCTGTGATTATTTGTGTACGTATTGTAATAATGGCTGGTTGAACACAGGTAGAGCTCAGATTCACCCTTCCCTTTGTTCCTTTAGAGGATACCAGATAGATTAACCAAGTTAAGATCTGTATTATTAATGAGACTATTTCACAGGTCAATATTGGCCCCTGAAGTTTCAGGGTGGTGCCCCGTTTTGATTGTTTGTTGATTTGATAAAGTTATGAATAATGTTAGAAATAAATATAATCAGTCAAGCTGGCTGTGCTTTATGAGAATACAAATTATAGTTGAATAATATTGTGTGTTTAATGGAAAAGTACTGAGAGCTTAGTCATGCAAAATGAGGAAAGGATACAGCTGTACGTGCAGAAAGCAGCACTGATGGTGGTGGTCAGAGAGAAACAAGAGTGCAGCAACAAAGTTAAGATCCGTTTGATATCAGTTTGACCATGAAGTTACTCCTCAATCTGTGACAGACAACAGCGCATTGTTCTCTCTGACCGCCAGCATAGTTACAGTCTGCCTAGCAACTGATGAAGAGGGAGTGTGCCAGGAGGCTGGGACTAGTCTGTGCACCAACCAGGGGAGGCTAACTCTAAACCACGGCACTCCTCCAACTTCTAATAAACTAATCAAAATGCTCCTAGAGACTGCTGTATGAATTCATGTATAAGCCAGGGAATTCAGTCTGATGAGAGAAGCCTGAGTGCCTGCTCAACTCAGACTCCGTGTACACGTATACTCTTATGATTTTACTTAAATAAATACTTGTTAACTTTTAAATCCTGTCCTTGCCTACTTGGTGGATTTTAACACGCACAATAACCATATTCATAACTTTATTAATATTGATAAACATCTTTGATAATTTGCCAATGATTGGATTACCGGATCCCCCCAGGGCTGCGTTCTTTCCCCTCTGCTCTTCTCCCTGTACACCAACAGCTGCACCTCCGGTCACCAGTCCGTCAAGCTTCTGAAGTTTGCGGACGACACCTCCCTCATCGGACTCATCTCTGATGGAGACGAGTCCGCCTACAGGTGGGAGGCTGACCACCTGGTGACCTGGTGCAAGCAAAACAATCTAGAGCTCAACGCTCTAAAGACAGTGGAGATGGTTGTGGACTTCAGGAAGAACCCAGCCCCACCTGCCCCCATCACCCTCTGTGGTTCCACAATTGACACTGTGGAGTCTTTCCGCTTCCTGGGAACTACCATCTCCCAGGACCTCAAGTGGGAGCTGAACATCAGCTCCCTCGTCAAGAAAGCACAACAGAGGATGTACTTCCTGCGGCAACTGAAGAAATTCAACCTGCCAAAAACAATGATGGTGCACTTCTACACAGCCATCATTGAGTCCATCCTCACAGCCTCCATCACCATCTGGTACGCTGCTGCCACTG
>NC_050186.1:8815901-8860901 GCF_008315115.2 Sander lucioperca
CTCCGACTGCCCTGTCTCTGACTGTCCTGTCTCTGACTGTCCTGTCTCCGACTGTCCTGTCTCTAACTCTGACTGTCCTGTCTCTAACTCTGACTGTCCTGTCTCTAACTCTGACTGTCCTGTCTCTGACTGTCCTGTCTCTAACTCTGACTGTCCTGTCTCTGACTGTCCTGTCTCTGACTGAACACGTCAGGTCAGCCAAAACCCTAACCCTGGCTTTTTTAATAACATGGTAACATGTGAATATTGTTCTTTAAATTTTTTTGTATAACTTTGAGAACTTGTATCTTGTAATATTAATGATCAATAAAACATATGTTATAATAACAGCATAAAAATATGAAACTAGCAGAAATATTCATTTCATTTATTATACAGGAAAATTTAAAAGCAACAATTAAGTTACAATAAACGGGCCTGACTCCGTTTAAAAACTGGTTTACAGCAGGGTCCTGTTCTGCAGCAACATTGAACAATGAACACAATATCGGCACATTTATACATTTATACATTTATACATTTATACAGGACATTATTACTGACTAGACAGATGCAAACATATAAAACATTAAATACAGAAAAACAAGACTAAAAACAATACATGAACAATCAGTGTGTGCAGGGATGACTATCAAGAAGAAACAGTTTATATGAGTTTTTGAAATATGTGATGGATGATAATGTTTGAATGTGATGGGGAATGTCATTCCAAATGTTGGTGTAAATATAGAAAAAGGATTTCTGACCGTAGTAGTTCTTGTATGGAGGAACTGGAGCGAGAGCCTGTGAGACTGACCTAGTGAGGCGTACTGGTCTCATGTTGTGTGTCAGAAGAAGAACTGTGAGTGGTGGTAAAGAGATATTTTGAATCTGAAAATAAAATGCAATATCATGGCTGTTTATGTAGTTCTGGTAAGTCAAAGCATTTGTGCGTGTGAGCGCACTGCAATGATGAGACCACTTTGGAAGATGACTGTGGATCTTAAGAGCTCGGTAGTATAGTGGTGCTGTTGGTTCAGTAATGTCCTTAGTGGTAAGAGACCAGATAGGAAGACAGTAGGACCTTGTTGAAAACACAATGGCATGTAGGCAGGTTTCAGAAACAGAGAAGGAAAGATATGATCTAATCTGGTTATACACATAGAGTTTCTGATTCAACTTTTTTGTTAAAAACATTAAAACTACCAAATGAAAATAAAACTATTTCAAATGTAGATTTTGTATTTAATAAAACATATCAGATGTTACTTTAAAACAAGACAAACTCTTCCCAGTTGGTAGAGCGTGGGCCCATATAGAGAGGTTCACCCTACCAGCTACATTCATTATCTGGCTTTTTAATAACTAGTTTTATTGTTTTATCATCTTAAAGTTTCCCATCATGCATCACTCCCCGGAGATCTCTCTCCTTTCTGTTACTATTATTATTATTAGTATTAATATTTTTAATCAAAACATTCCTTTCCCTTTTAGAAGGCAGTGAGGGGGGGGGGGGGGGTAATATGTGAGTATTGTTCTTTTACATGTTTGTGTATGATTTTGGGAACTTGTAATTTCTAATGTTAATGCTCAATAACATTTTAAAATACTTTATATATAACAGCATAAAAATATGAAACTAGCAGAAATATGTTAAAAACAATAAAACTACCAAATGAAGATAAAATAACTGACAAAACTGCTTAAATTTGAGATTGTGTATTTAATGAAACATGGCAGATGTTACAGATGTTACATTAAAACAAGACAAACTCAATCTAACTTCACAGAATCAGATACAGGGTTATTTATGGATAAGTAAGGATTTAAAATCAAACTTTATTCCTTATTTGTTACACAAAGTACAATGTAGTGAAGCTGTATTACTGGATTTAAGCCATCCTAGTATTAGGACCAGGGGATATATATATATATATATATATATATATATATATATATATATATATATACAGCATCCTAGTTTTAGGAGCAGTGGTCGGTGTATACATAAAGAAACAAACATGAACATGAATTAAACAATAAAACCAGAAACAAAACAGCTGTTTAACATATGAACAAAAGAGGCAATAAGTCTATAGTAGGTTATGTATTGTAGGATTAAGAAAGCACTTTCATATAGTGTACTTTTAATGTAGTGTTACAGCAGCCGAGCCCAAACATTAAACTACTGATTACATTAAAAGACCAAAACAATATAAACAGAGAATAAAACCAGAGATGTGAGTGTAATAAGAGCTGAATATCTCTGCTGCAGTGACATGAATATAAAGTCCAGCTCCAGGACCAGACTCTACATGAATATAAAGTCCAGCTCCAGGACCAGACTCTACATGAATATAAAGTCCAGCTCCAGGACCAGACTCTACATGAATATAAAGTCCAACTCCAGGACCAGACTCTACATGAATATAAAGTCCAGCTCCAGGACCAGACTCTACATGAATATAAAGTCCAACTCCAGGACCAGACTCTACATGAATATAAAGTCCAGCTCCAGGACCAGACTCTACATGAATATAAAGTCCAACTCCAGGACCAGACTCTACATGAATATAAAGTCCAACTCCAGGACCAGACTCTACATGAATATAAAGTCCAACTCCAGGACCAGACTCTACATGAATATAAAGTCCAGCTCCAGGACCAGACTCTACATGAATATAAAGTCCAGCTCCAGGACCAGACTCTACATGAATATAAAGTCCAGCTCCAGGACCAGACTCTACATGAATATAAAGTCCAGCTCCAGGACCAGACTCTACATGAATATAAAGTCCAACTCCAGGACCAGACTCTACAGGAATATAAAGTCCAGCTCCAGGACCAGACTCTACATGAATATAAAGTCCAACTCCAGGACCAGACTCTACATGAATATAAAGTCCAGCTCCAGGACCAGACTCTACATGAATATAAAGTCCAACTCCAGGACCAGACTCTACATGAATATAAAGTCCAGCTCCAGGACCAGACTCTACATGAATATAAAGTCCAGCTCCAGGACCAGACTCTACATGAATATAAAGTCCAGCTCCAGGACCAGACTCTACATGAATATAAAGTCCAGCTCCAGGACCAGACTCTACATGAATATAAAGTCCAACTACAGGACCAGATTCTACATGAATATAAAGTCCAACTCCAGGACCAGATTCTACATGAATATAAAGTCCAGCTCCAGAGAGAGCTTAAAGGAGCCCGCCGCCATCTTGTGACGGGAGTGTGTAACATCAAGACTGTAAACAACCAAAACTAATCATTCTCTAAAAACTTAATTTAATGAACACAAGAAGTTCAGCAATGTGTAACATGATGTGGATATATAAAATATATATTTTTAGGCTTTTAAATGCTAAGTTGTCACAGGCAGAAAGTTTACACACACATTTACGTCATGTAGGCTAAATAAGATATACAGTCTACACACACACACACACACACACACACACTTATTATAATTTTAATAACATAATTAAACAATCCTTTCTTCAAGCTGCAGTGTGCATGTTCACTAGGGTTGTAAAAAATAATTGATACACTTGAGTATCACGATATTTTATTTTACAAAACTGTATCGATTTTCAAAAACGCAATATCAATTTGTTTTTTCTTCTTTTTTATTGTGTTATGTGTTGGATGTACCCCGTGTAGGAATAGTGAGAGCATTTTTTTTTTATTGACATAGACAGATGTCTTTTCTTTTTTCAGCCTGCAGATAATGTGTTATGTATTGTGACGGGGCGATGTATTTTCTCATAATTATTTTACTACTTGAGCATATAAACATTTGCTGTGAACTACAATCCCAAACTGGCAGTTTGATTTTCTGTGTACTGAATTGTTTACATAAACTAAACTTCTTTGACTTTTATGCACATCATGTCTTTTTTTAAATATTAGTTTTTCTAAAATTATACTTTTAAAAAATCCCAATATATCGCCTTATGCACAGTATTGAAATATATTGCAATATATTGAATCCATCGTATCGTGATACGTATCGTATGACCAGATTTTTGCCAATACACAGCCCTAATGTTCACTGTTCTGTGAAGTCTTTGAGTTCTTCCTTCATCTTCTTCAAGTCATCGATGACTTTCTGACAGAGATCAGCTGACTGGATGATGGAGTCTCTTAACTTTCTGTCTTCTTCAGGGGACGCTGTGACTCTGAAGACTTTCCACATATCAGACATTACTCTGTCACTTCTTCCAGGGATAGACACTATCCTCTGAAACTCCTCCACTACTTTAAGAGTCCACTGAAACTCCTCCATGTCTGTCAGAGTGTTTCCAGCCTGAACTTCAGCTGATCTTTGCTCCAACTTCTCACACATCGTCTTTATTTCTTCCAGGGTGTTCTTCAGAGGTTCAACGATCTCCATGAAGTATTTCGCCAGCTCTTCTACTTTCTTTACACTTTCACTCTCTGATCTCCATTTTGTTAGATTTGCACCAGCAACACAAATGGCTAATGCTGCTGCTATTGTTCCTACTGCTGCTATTACTGCTGCCCCTCCTGCTGCTGCTGCTGCAGCTGCTGCTGCTACTACGGCTGCTGCTGCTGCCCTTGCTGATAATGCTCTTGCCCCTCCTGTTACTGCTGCTGCTACTACTGCTGCTGCTACTGCTAGTGCTAGTGCTGTTGATTCTGCTGCTGCTAGTGCTGCTGTGCCTGCAAGTAAGCCAAACGGCATGCCGAGGGGTGCGACTCCTAGTGCACCAGCTCCTGCTCTTCTGACTTCATCTGTTCTCTCCTGCGTCTTTCTGACTTTATCAGGGATCTCCATAAACTTTCTAACAATCTGTCTCATCTTTGGTTCTCTGCTGTCAAACTCTCTGATAAGTGAAGCTGCAAGTTCTTTGGGTTTGTTCATTAATTCAGACAGATCAGGAGGAGGAGGAGGCAGTTCTTTACTCTGTCTTCTTGTTGGTGTTGAAGCCATCTTCAGGTCTCTTGGTCCTCCTGAAGAGTTGAGATCTCCTCTTCAGAGTGATGAAGAAGCTGATTTTAAATCAAACTGTGATCTGATGTGATCAGAAAGGTTCTGGAGACAGGAAGAGACACACATCATCAGAATAAACACCCCCCCCCCAGCTGTCTCCTCCAGCTCCTCTCAGCTGCTGCTGGGGAGGAAACTCCAGATCACCTTAGATTTCTGACATTTAAAAACTCACTATTCCTTTCAGATTAAAAGAAAACTGAGTTAGAGCAGCAGAGGAAACTCACCTCAGACAACATCAATAAACAATACTCATCTGATATTCAATAATAGTCACAATAAAGATCTTCTAGTTCAGGGATAAACTAAATTTCACTACGGGCCACACTGGAAAAAAGGGAATCACATCAAGTTTATCTGACATGCTTTTATTTCATCAAAAAAGTCAAAAATCTTTGACTTAATTATTGCATGTCTCATATAGTCTTCTCACTTCCACATGAAGCCCAAAAAGTTCCATAGCCATCCTAGAATTTAGCAAATTCTTCTTTTCTTTTTTTGTAATATTTGGGTTATTTGTCAGGGGATTCAAAAAGGTCAGAAAAAGTATTGTCCACTGTATAGAACATTATTCTAATGAAATGAGTGGGCTAAAGTCAGTCACACCTCGACTTTCTTCCACATAACGCACATTTTGTTCCTATAATTATAAATACAGGCCTATAGTTCCTGCACATTTTAGTTTTTCTGAATTGTGTGAAATGGTTAATAAAAATATACAAAACCATCATGTGGTCACCTGTCACCAAGGTGAATTGGTTTAGTCTTGACTTCTGAGTGACAGTGTTGGGGGGGGGGGGTGATTTTGGAGGGCCAAATAATCCCAGAGATGGACAGGAAAAGGTCAAAGCCATCAGGTGACCAATTTAGAAAATAAAGAAAAGAAGAAGAGGATAAAGGATCAAAAGATGAAGGTATGTAACTATGATCTCTCTGTATGATTATGATATCCATGTCATGAATGAAGGGCTCATGTAGAACTCTTACCTTTGTTAGCCTTTTTACTATGATGCTTGCTATGCTGATACAACAATAATTTGGTTTTAACTCAACAAACACGAGATCTAATTTCACCATAATATTGTGCTTTGCAACAAAACTGTTACAAGTTCAGTATTTATGTATGTGTGTGTGTGTGTGTATGTTTGTCTGAGTTTGTGAGTCTGTGTGTGTTTGAGTGAGTGTGTGTGTGTCTGTGTGTGTGTGTGTGTGTGTCTGTGTGTGTGTGTTTGTCTGAGTTTGTGAGTCTGTGTGTTTGAGTGAGTGAGTGTGTGTGTGTGTGTGTGTGTGTGTGTGTGTGTGTGTGTGTGTGTGTGTGTGTGTGTGTTCTTACCTGTGTGTCTGTCAGCTGTGTGAGGTGGTGCAGGTGAAGCAGCTACTGAGCGTGCTCAGTCTGTCTCTTAGCTTTCAGTCCTCTGAGTTGTTTCTCTGAAATCACATTTCAACGAGCCAAATCTGATTGGCAGTAATGTTTAGAGGAGACTTGGGACGCCCCACAGCTGACTGCCTGTATTTCCACCATGAAGACTCTGACTGGCTCTGTACCATCAAACCAGTCCTACTGCCTAAAGTTGGGAGGAACCATTCAGCATCACAGGAATGATGATTGGTGGGGACATAACAGGTAGATGCTCAGTCTAGGAACTAGTCCTGTGTTTGTCACAAGGTTCACCCAGGTGTGCCAGCTGCCAGAAATAGGTCAGGGAGGGGGGGGGGGGGTCTCTAAAGGCCCAAACGCTCTGAAAGTGATAATTGACGCCTCATCTGATGTATGAATGTGTAAACATTCTCAGGTAAAACCACCCATGTTTCAGCACTGCAGTAGTAACCCTAGTACTTTCTTACACCTGGTTGCCAATACACCAGATGTTGTTATTATCAATGAGGAGTCCAGTGAGGTGGACATTTTGGAGGCAGGCTGCTCCATTGATTCCAGCATGGAGGAGTCTTTCTACACCAAGGTAGTTAAATACCAACCACTCCTAAACACCATCTCAGAGCTGGGCTATAGGTGCACACTACCCCTTTTCATATTTGGTATCCTAGGACACACACACAGGTTGGTAGTAAGAGGGCTGCAACAACTTGGGATGGCCAAAAAGAGGCTAAACAGCTGGCAAAGTACTGTGCCATATCTGATATTATTGGCAGCCACCACATATGGCGGAGACGCTGCTACTAATACCCTTAAGAACTGAGTATTGTGCTTGTTAAGTGATATTGTGAAGACCTGCTGCATGCTACTGGTCCATGAGTTTGCATATGTATTGTACTGCATCTGTAATATTTGTGTCCTTTTACCATTTTTCTTTATGTGGACATTATTAAATGGTTAAAATGTGAGTGTGTGTGTGTGTGTGTGTGTGTGTGTGTTCTTACCTGTGTGTCTGTCAGCTGTGTGAGGTGGTGCAGGTGAAGCAGCAACTGAGCGTGCTCAGTCTGTCTCTTAGCTTTCAATCCTCTGAGTCGTTTCTCTGAAATCACATTTCAACGAGCTAAATGTGATTGGCAGTAAGGTTTAGAGGAGATGTGGGACGTCCCACTGCTGCTCTGCCTGTATTTCCACCATGAAACCTCTGACTGGCTCTGTACCATCAAACCAGTCCTACTGCCTAAAGTTGGGAGGAACCATTCAGCTTGGGATGGGCAAGAAGAGGCTAAACAGCTGGCAAAGTACTGTGCCATATCTGCTATTGTTGGCAGCCGCCACATATGGCGTAGACGCTGCTACTTACACCCTTAAGAACTGAGTATTGTGCTACTAATACCCTTAAGAACTGAATATTGTGCTACTAATACCCTTAAGAACTGAGTATTGTGCTACTTATACCCTTAAGAACTGAGTATTGTGCTACTAATACCCTTAAGAACTGAGTATTGTGCTTGTTAAGTGATATTGTGAAGACCTGCTGCATGTCACTGGTCCATGAGTTTGCATATGTATTGCACTGCATCTGTAATATTTGTGTCCTTTTACCATTTTTCTTTATGTGGACATTATTAAATGGTTAAAATGTGTGTGTGTGTGTTCTTACCTGTTTGTCTGTCAGCTGTGTGAGGTGGTGCAGATGAAGAAGCTACTGAGCGTGCTCAGTCTGTCTCTTAGCTTTCAGTCCTCTGAGTCGTTTCTCTGAAATCACATGACCAGAGAAACCTGTCAAACAGGGGATCCACTGTATAGAACAATACTCTAATGGAATTAGTGGGCTAAAGTCAGTCACACCCCGACTTTCTTCCAAATAACTCACATTTCATTAATAATACAGTTTTTCTTGATTGCTTTGACCTGCTTAAAGAAACTGGGATCCACTCAGTTTTCATCATCACTGTCTCAGCAGAGCAGAAGACACCTCTTGCAAATATATTAACCCTTTCTCATTGGATTGACACATTTCCCACCCTTTAGCAGAACAGTTAACAAGGATGTCATTCAAGCAGTCTAAACTCCATTGTTTTAGCTATGGTAACCAAACAGAAACCATTTGTTCCTAACTATTAGAAACTACCTCCATCAGTATGACATCACTGAAGCACCTGTTGGACTCTCCTTCACACAAATCTTCAACTAGCAGTCAGTCTGCAGGGTTAGACCATGTGGTCCTATAGATCAGTCTGCAGGGTTAGACCATGTGGTCCTATAGATCAGTCTGCAGGGTTAGACCATGTGGTCCCATAGATCAGTCTGCAGGGTTAGACCATGTGGTCCCATAGATCAGTCTGCAGGGTTAGACCATGTGGTCCCATAGATCAGTCTGCAGGCCTTAAAGGTTCAGCGTCTGTGTTGTTCTTTGCCAACATGGATGGAAGAGACTGAGTATCAATAGTGGCTATTTCTTATACTCTACAGTTATAGATGTTTATACTTTACTGTAATAGATTTTATTTTTATTTTCTTAATTTATTATACTCTAATAGATTTTATTTTGGTTTACATGTATTTTGTGTAATATTTACATTATTTCAGTTTTCAGCCACAGTTTGAAAATAAGAATCAATGGAATCAATAACATTTGCATCAAAGCATTTCTGATTCTGGATCCAATTCTCTGCAAGAAGACAAATTTGACAACAAATGTCACTGACATGAAAGCTACGTAGAGTAATAGGCTACAGTGACAAGCACTGGCACTGATTCCCACTGAGTGAGAGTGTATTTAGTATGTTGGTGTCCACTGTGTAATGGTTGATTGGAAGAGCTCAGACACGTGTTTGCAAGTTGTGTTGTTTGAAGGCAAAATTGTCTTTTGTTGCATATTTTAAATGTTTTGGCACGGTTAGAGCCTTTTGCAAACATAATGTGTCATTTAGACCATGAGTGCCTCTGTTTGGGTCTGTGTGTTAACTGGTTTGAAAGATGTGGAGTTTGAGTTGACTGCTGTGTCAAAGCAATCAAGAAAAACTGTAATATAAATAAGGACATATAGTTCCTGCATGTTTTAGTTTTTCTGAATTGTGTGAAATGGCTAATAAAAATAAGTAATACAAAACCATCATGTGGTCACCTGTCACCAAGGTGAATTGGTTTAGTCTTGACTTCTGAGTGACAGTGTTGGGGGGGGGGGGGGGGGGGGGATTTTGGAGGGCCAAATAATCCCAGAGATGGGCAGGAAAAGGTCAAAGCCATCAGGTGACCAATTTAGAAAAAGAAGAAAAGAAGAAGAGGAGAAAGGATCAAAAGATGAAGGTATGTAACTATGATCTCTCTGTATGATTATGGTATCCATGTCATGAATGAAGGGCTCATGTAGAACTCTTACCTTTGTTAGCCTTTTTGCTATGATGCTTGCTATGCTTATACAACAATAATTTGGTTTTAACTCAACAAACACGAGATCTAATTTCACCATAATATTGTGCTTGGCAACAAAACTGTTACAAGTTCCGTATTTATGTATGTGTGTGTGTGTGTATATGTGTGTTTCTGTGTGTGTGTGTGTCTGAGTTTGTGAGTCTATGTGTGTCTGTGTGTGTGTGTGTGTGTGTGTGTGTGTTCTTACCTGTGTGTCTGTCAGCTGTGTGAGGGTGGTCCAGGTGAAGCAGCAACTGAGCGTGCTCAGTCTGTCTCTTAGCTTTCAGTCCTCTGAGTCGTTTCTCTGAAATCACATTTCAACAAGCCAAATCTGATTGGCAGTAATGTTTAGAGGAGACTTGGGACGTCCCACAGCTGACTGCCTGTATTTCCACCATGAAGACTCTGACTGGCTCTGTACCATCAAACCAGTCCTACTGCCTAAAGTTGGGAGGAACCATTCAGCATCACAGGAATGATGATTGGTGGGGACATAACAGGTAGATGATCAGTCTAGGAACTAGTTCTGTGTTTGTCACAAGGTTCACCCAGGTGTGCCAGCTGCCAGAAATAGGTCGGAGGGGGGGGGGGGGGGTCTCTAAAGGCCCAAATGCTCTGAAAGTGATAATTGACGCCTCATCTGATGTATGAATGTGTAAACATTCTCAGGTAAAACCACCCATGTGTCAGCACTGCAGTAGTAACCCTAGTACTTTCTTACACCTGGTTGCCAATACACCAGATGTTGTTATTATCAATGAGGAGTCCAGTGAGGTGGACATTTTGGAGGCAGGCTGCTCCTTTGATTCCAGCATGGAGGAGTCTTTCTACACCAAGGTAGTTAAATACTAACCACTCCTAAACACCATCTCAGAGCTGGGCTATAGGTGCACACTACCCCTTTTCATATTTGGTATCCTAGGACACACACACAGGTTGGTAGTAAGAGGGCTGCAACAACTTGGGATGGCCAAAAAGAGGCTAAACAGCTGGCAAAGTACTGTGCCATATCTGATATTATTGGCAGCCACCACATA
This sequence comes from Sander lucioperca, assembly GCF_008315115.2. NCBI lineage: Eukaryota > Metazoa > Chordata > Actinopteri > Perciformes > Percidae > Sander > Sander lucioperca. Next base: position 8,826,730 of record NC_050186.1, read on the forward strand.
TGACGGAGACGCTGCTACTAATACCCTTAAGAACTGAGTAGTATGCTACTAACACCCTTAAGAACTGAGTATTGTGCTACTTACACCCTTAATAACTGAGTATTGTGCTACTAATACCCTTAAAAACTGAGTAGTATGCTACTAACACCCTTAAGAACTGAGTATTGTGCTACTAATACCCTTAAAAACTGAGTAGTATGCTACTAACACCCTTAAGAACTGAGTATTGTGCTACTAATACCCTTAAGAACTGAGTATTGTGCTACTTATACCCTTAAGAACTGAGTATTTTGCTACTTATACCCTTAAGAACTGAGTATTGTGCTTGTTAAGTGATATTGTGAAGACCTGCTGCATGCTACTGGTCCATGAGTTTGCATATGTATTGTACTGCATCTGTAATATTTGTGTCCTTTTACCATTTTTCTTTATGTGGACATTATTAAATGGTTAAAATGTGAGTGTGTGTGTGTGTGTGTGTGTGTGCGTGTGTGTGTGTGTGTGTCTGTGTGTGTGTGTGTGTGTGTGTGTGTGTGTGTGTGTGTGTGTATGTGTGTGTGTGTGTGTGTGTGTGTTTTTGTTCTTACCTGTGTGTCTGTCAGCTGTCAGTTCCTGATTACTGATTGGCAGTAATGTTTAGAGGAGACTTGGGACGTCCCGCAGCTGCTCTGCCTGTATTTCCACCATGAAGACTCTGACTGGCTCTGTACCATCAAACCAGTCCTACTGCCTAAAGTTGGGAGGAACCATTCAGCATCACAGGAATGATGATTGATGTGGACATAACAGGTAGATGCTCAGTCTAGGAACTAGTTCTGTGTTTGTCACAAGACTCACCCAGGTGTGCCAGCTGCCAGAAATAGTTCTGGGGTGTCTCTAAAGGCCCAAACACTCTGAAAGTGATAACTGACCCCTCATCTGATGCTTCTATTATGTACTGCAGGCATCAGATCTGAACACCACAGAAGCAGCAATATGTTAGAAATGGTTTATTTTGGCAAATGGTTAGTATGTTACAGACCCCCTATCAGTCTTTTCATCACTAAACAGATGATAGATGTTTTTGTTTTTTTGCAGTGACAGCGCAGGTCACTAGAACATTATAAATATGGAGTTATATGTAGTTATAGTGCTTTGAGCGCCTTGTGCTTTCACACCTCAAAGACCTCACCGACCCCCTCCTGGACCCCCTGCAGTTTGCCTACAGAGCCAATAGGTCTGTAGATGATGCAGTCAACCTGGCCCTCCACTACATCCTCCGGCACCTGGACTCTGCAGGAACCTATGCCAGGCTCCTGTTTGTGGACTTCAGCTCTGTCTTTAACACCATTATCCCAGCTCTGCTCCAGGAAAAACTCTCCCAGCTAGGCGTGCCTGACTCCACCTGCAGGTGGATCACTGACTTCCTGTCTGACAGGAAGCAGCATGTGAAGCTGGGGAAACACGTCTCCGACTCAAAGACCATCAGCACCGGATCCCGCCAGGGCTGCGTTCTTTCTCCTCTGCTCTTCTATCCCTGTACACCAACAGCTGCACCTCCAGTCACCAGTACGTCAAGCTTCTGAAGTTTGCGGACGACACCTCCCTCATCGGACTCATCTCTGATGGAGACGAGTCCGCCTACAGGTGGGAGGCTGACCACCTGGTGACCTGGTGCAAGCAAAACAATCTAGAGCTCAATGCTCTAACGACAGTGGAGATGGTTGTGGACTTCAGGAAGAACCCAGCCCCACCTGCCCCCATCACCCTCTGTGGCTCCACAATTGACACTGTGGAGTCTTTCCACTTCCTGGGAACTACCATCTCCCAGGACCTCAAGTGGGAGCTGAACATCAGCTCCCTCGTCAAGAAAGCACAACAGAGGATGTACTTCCTGCGGCAGCTGAAGAAATTCAACCTGCCAAAGACAATGATGGTGCACTTCTACACAGCCATCATTGAGTCCATCCTCACATCCTCCATCACCATCTGGTACGCTGCTGCCACTGCCAAGGACAAGGGCAGACTGCAGCGTGTCATTCGGTCAGCTGAGAAGGTGATTGGCTGCAATCTGCTGCCGCTCCAGGACCTATACGCCACCAGGACTCTGAAGCGTGCTGGAAAGATTGTGGCTGACCCCTCCCACCCCGGACACAAGCTCTTTGAGCCACTCCCCTCTGGCAGGAGGATGAGGTCCATCAGGACCAAAACCTCACGCCACATAAACAGTTTTTTCCCCTCCGCCACTAGCCTTATTAACAAGGCCCGGAAACCACCCTGGCTCTTCATGCCACTGTTCTTTCTCTGCTGTAATGCTCTTTGCTCTTTATTTTTTATTTATATCTTTATTTTTAATTTAATACATAATGTGTACATATACTTATACTTATATTGTTTATACCTATACTTATATTGTTTAATATTCCATCTAGAGAATGTGTGACATGCACCAACAACACCAAACCAAATTCCTTGTATGTGTTAAAAAACGTACTTGGCAAATAAACCCTTTCTGATTCTGATTCTGATTCTGATTGTAATCGCAGTTTGAAAAACACTTTCCTGTCTTTTTAGTTTTTGCGCACAACTAGGTGGGCTAAAATCTAATGTGAATCTAAACTGATATGTAGCCTCGTGAGACCGTGCTGAGCTCGCGAGCTCCAGTTATCTACTCGCAGATCAGTCTGGCATCTTGAGACAGAGAAAATTTGGAGCCGTTCGCCAAACGACCGACCAATCAGCGTTGGTTCTGAGGCGGGTTTAGGTGTGACGCAACGAGAAGCGACTGTTTAGTCTAAACAACATGGTGGATGAGGTGAGCATAGCTATCGCGCAAGTTTTATCCAAATTAGAAAGTATTCATTGAAAGAAGAGCAAAAAACAGCACTGGCACATGTAGAATGAGATTTAGGAGTAAAGAAGAGTACTTGTCGTTAACTTTAATTTAATTGAAAACTTAACACAGATTGAGTGAAATCAGCCACAGCAGTCAATGTAGGGGTAATATTAACGACGAGTTAAAACCTGTTATAACGTTAACGTTACTAAATGTCTTATTTGAGGTCAAAAATCAATCAACTAAAAAAAAAATCAATCAACTAAAACAATGTTTGCTGTTCATAAATGCTGTTAATAGCTAGCTACTAATCACCAATAACTGACATCTCAGCCAGTCTGTTAACAGTTGCTAGGTAACGTAACTAGCTAGCTAGCTAGTTCACCACCTTTTCTGTATTTATAGTTAAAAAAAGAAGAGAAAAAATACTTTATCTACTCCTACTGACATGTGGAAAGTGATGCCAGCCTCCTGGGTCTCTTCGGTCCTTCTGCTAAAGCAGTTAGGTGCTGCACAGCTGATAACCATACTTGCTGCCTTAGGTGACAATTGTAAACAGTACCCTAGTAAGATGGCAGACAGTTATGCCATTTGTTATGACGTCATGTCATATCTATTGTTCTATATCTATGCTCAACACGGTCAACATGGTCAACATGGTCAACATGGTCAACATGGTCAACATGGTCAACATGGTCAACACGGTCAACATGGTCAACATGGTCAACATGGTCAACATGGTCAACATGGTCAACACGGTCAACATGGTCAACACGGTCAACGTAATGTACGTAAGTTCACTTAATGCAGGGAAGTTAGTTTATCTTAAGTTAACTCACATACATTTACACGTACAATACATGTGAGATAACTTAATGCACGTAAGTTATTGTGATGAAAGTAAGTAAACTTGATGTACGTAAGATACGCAAGTTAATGTGATGTACGTAAGATATGCAAGTTAATGTGATGTATGTAACTTACGTTACGTTACTTAAGTTAAGGTGATGTACACAAAGTTACACAAGTTAACACTATGTACGTAAGCTTAATGTGCACAAGTTAAATAATTCCTAGCAAGTTGAAAAAAGACATTTACATCCACATGCCCGAGAGGCAAAATGACCATGAACCCTGAAATCCCTACTGACACTGATTAACATGTTTCTTTCAGACTGGGGACTCTGGAACGATGCGGCCTGTAATGACCAGAAGCCGTACGTGTGTCAAGTACCTGTCTAGTAGTTCAGAGAGAACCTGAAGAGCAGCAGTTGGACCAGCCGGCTTCAACTGTAACCACTGCAAGCTTTTACATTTACTGCAATAAATATTCAGCATCAGACAACATGTTGATGGTTCCTGGTTCTTTTCCTGTTTGTCACTGCCAGTGATCCATCTGTCCTGATGTGATAGGGATGTCCATTAATTACTGACATTTTCTGATGAAGGTTAGCCTACTTTAAGCAATGATAAACTAGAGCAGTGCTTCTCAATCTTTTTTCAATAATGTACCCCCTATCAATTTATTTCTCAGCCAAGTACCCCCTGACCGGCCCCAAACATTTGAGATAAAAATAAAGCCTATGACTACGATATAGTGATGTCATCAGCATGAGATTTATTAAACATTGTAAATAAAAACATCTGCAAAAAACAATGTAATAACCAATCATGCAGATCAAGTACTCCTTTACTGGCCCCAAACATGTTTGATAAAAAACTATATAAAATAACATATACATGTATGTCTATATATTATACATACCCGTATTATAGTGCCTGTATGTGACCTCAGACAGTGCGTTTCCCTTTTGCAAAAGAAGAGATGTGGAAGTTACCAACAAAACAGACAGCGAAAGACATTTCCGACCGTCCTGCCAACCTGTACACATTTTAACATCAATGTACGCTGTAATGTTTTCTCACTCTAAAGTCACTGAAGCTGCTGCTGTTTACATCCTGTCGTCTCTGCAGCGGGGGGGCTGCTCCGTTCCCCCCGCGACTGACGCACACACTGGAGGCAGGAAAAACAAAACACAGCTGGCTAAACTATTTAAAAATGGTGGGTTTGTTCAGGACACCCCCCTCTGTCGCTTTCTCGTCACCTTTTGGGATCAGCTCAGCTCGCTTGGAACCTGGACTGAGGTGGTACTAAATAAAGTACCTGTTAGCAGGTACCAGGGACTTCTTATCATAATGGAAAACCAAAAAAGGCGAGTAGAGCAGGTAACATGTAATGGAAAAACACCATATGTATTTTAGGATCGACATTAAGAAAACACTTTCACAAAATCATCTAAACTATTGATGTCCAGACGGATTAATTATTAATAAACTGTAAAACAACATCAGGTTTATTTCCAGCTTATATAAACATCATCTCATTCTAATAAATCAGAACAAAGAGAGAAAATATTTCTGCATGATGCTGTTAGTACAAACTCTACACTTCCTGTTTCAAAATAAAAGCCCTCTGGACAGAATCCTTTAGTTTCTATCCAGGCTTTTATTGTGAAACATGTGCAGGGCCACCCCCCTCCCACGGTGCATCAGCTGCAGCTGCTGCCATCTGGTGGAGCTGCTACGTTACTACACGGCTCATCTATTCTCAGTTGGCATCACTTTATGTTTCAGAGATCATCAGACTGGTTTTCTCTGCTCTGGATCTGACAGAAAAATAATCATGTTTCAGACAGAATTATAAGCAGCAGCATGTTCAGAGAAAGTTAATATCATATTAATAACACGGAGGAGTTTCTTCAGATAAACAGGATCAGAGGATCATCTGATAATCATAATAATACATTTTATTTATGTAGCGCTTTTCATGGTACTCAAAGACACTTTACACTAAACTTTTTTTTAAAACAGATAAGCAATAAAACCAACACATAAAACAAGCTTTTTAGAAGCAATTAAAAATAATAAAAGCAGTAACTCTCAGGTGAGAAATGTCAGACTATTGGATGTAGACAGCTAATCTGAACAGGTGACTTATGATGAGTGTCCAGGTCAGTACAGTCACAGGTGTGTATGGGTAGAGAGTTCTAGAGGGAGGGGGCTGTAGGTGTGTATGGGTAGAGAGTTCTAGAGGGAGGGGGCTGTAGATGTGTATGGGTAGAGAGTTCTAGAGGGAGGGGCTGTAGATGTGTATGGGTAGAGAGTTCTAGAGGGAGGGGCTGTAGGTGTGTATGGGTAGAGAGTTCTAGAGGGAGGGGCTGTAGATGTGTATGGGTAGAGAGTTCTAGAGGGAGGGGCTGTAGATGTGTATGGGTAGAGAGTTCTAGAGGGAGGGGCTGTAGATGTGTATGGGTAGAGAGGACTAGAGGGAGGGGCTGTAGATGTGTATGGGTAGAGAGTTCTAGAGGGAGGGGCTGTAGATGTGTATGGGTAGAGAGTTCTAGAGGGAGGGGCTGTAGGTGTGTATGGGTAGAGAGTTCTAGAGGGAGGGGCTGTAGATGTGTATGGGTAGGGAGTTCTAGAGGGAGGGGCTGTAGAGTATGGGTAGAGGTAGAGGGGGGGCTGTAGTGTGTATGGGTAGAGAGTTCTAGAGGGAGGGGCTGTAGGTGTGTATGGGTAGAGAGTTCTAGAGGGAGGGGCTGTAGGTGTGTATGGGTAGAGAGTTCTAGAGGGAGGGGCTGTAGGTGTGTATGGGTAGAGAGTTCTAGAGGGAGGGGCTGTAGGTGTGTATGGGTAGAGAGTTCTAGAGGGAGGGGCTGTAGGTGTGTATGGGTAGAGAGTTCTAGAGGGAGGGGCTGTAGATGTGTATGGGTAGAGAGTTCTAGAGGGAGGGGCTGTAGATGTGTATGGGTAGAGAGGACTAGAGGGAGGGGGCTGTAGATGTGTATGGGTAGAGAGCTCCAGAGGGAGGGGGATGCAATGGTGAAAGTACCCCAAGTATGGCGCTCGGTCCTGAGTGGTGGGGAGAGGAGGTTTGCGTCACAGGAGCAGAAGTTACGGGTGTGGGGGGTTGTGGCAGAGGAGCAGGTCTGTGAGATAGGACGGAGCCTGGTTATGGAGGGCTTTGTGGGCGAGGAGGAGGACTTTAAACTGGATGCGTTGGGAAACAGGGAGCCAGTGGAGGTTCTGAAGGACGGGAGTTATGTGAAAGAAGGCAGTTCTGGTTATTTGGTTGATGTGGTTTTCAAAAGTGAGGTTTCTGTCGAAGATGACTCCCAGTAATGGATGTGTGGGGATGGAGACAGGGTGGAGAGGTTGACAATGTGACAAAGTTATGGCTGTTCTTTGTGAGGGATTTCGGGCCGATGAGCATCAAGTCAGATTTATTGTATTTGAGTTGGAGGAAGTTGGGTTAGATAGATAGGTTTAAATATTGATGAGGCAGTTGGTCAGGGTGGAGGATGTAGCTGTGGTGATGGATTTGGTAGAGATGTAGATCTGGACATCATCAGCGAAGCAGTGGAAGTGTTCACTGTTCTGTGAAGTCTTTGAGTTCTTCCTTCATCTTCTTCAAGTCATCGATGACTTCCTGACAGCAATCAGCTGATTGGATGATGGAGTCTGTTAACTTTCTGTCCTCTTCAGGGGACGCTGTGAGTGTGAAGACATTCCACATAGCAGACATTACTCCCTCACCTCTTCCCAGGATAGACACTACTGTAAGAGTCTGAAAGTCCTCCATGTCTGTCAGAGTCTTTTCAGCCTGAAGTTGAACTGATCTTGAACACGTCTTCGTTGTTTCGTCAGCTGATCTTTGCTCCAACTTCTTAAATGTCGTCTTTATTTCTTCAGCTGATCTTTGCTCCAACTTCTCACACGTCTTCTTTGTTTCTTCAGCTGATCTTTGCTCCAACTTCTTAAATGTCGTCTTTATTTCTTCCAGGTCATTCTTCAGCGGTTCAATAATCTCCATGAAGTCTTTCCACAGCTGTTTTACTTTATGTACACTTCCACTCTCTGATCTCCCTTTTGTTACATTTGCACCAGCAACTAAAATGGCTGATCCTGCTGCTATTCCTACTCCTATTGTTCCTACTGTTGCTATTACTGCTGCTGCTGCTGCTCCTGCTGCTTCTGTTCCTGCTGCTGCTACTGCTGCTCCGCCTGCAAGTAAGCCCAATGGCATACCAAGAGCTGTTCTTCTGACTTTATCTGTTCTCTCCTGCATCTTTCTGACTTTGGCTGCGATCTCCCTAAACTCTCTAACAATCTCTCTCATCCTGCGTTCACTGCTATCAAACTGTTTGATGAATGAAGCTGCATGTTTTTCACGTTTGTTCATTAATTCAGACAGATAAGGAGGTAATTCTCTGCTATCACTTCTTCTCAGGGTTGCAGCCATCTCCAGGTCTCCTGGTCCTCCTGAAGAGTTGAGATCTCCTCTTCAGAGTGATGAAGAAGCTGACTTTAAATCAAACTGTGATCTGATGTGATCAGAAAGGTTCTGGAGACAGGAAGAGACACACATCATCAGAATAAACACACACACACACACACACACACACACACACACACACACACACACACACACACACACACTGTTGTGCAGCAGCTGGGAGGAAACTCCAGATCACCTTAGATTTCTGACATTTAAAAACTCACTATTCCTTTCAGATTAAAAGAAAACTCTGAGTTAGAGCAGCAGAGGAAACTAACCTCAGACAACATCAACAATAATACCCATCTGATATTCTATATGTTTAATATTTAACTTTGGACTCCTGGACTGAGATCCTGGTTCATCCAGAGAGAGGAGAGGTAGTATTTATCTTACAGTCTCAGTAAAGTCACAACTCAAACTAAACTTTATTATATTAATGAGGTCTTCTCCTCAAAAGAGAAGAAACACTTTAAAATATGATCAGTACGGACAATACAGCAACATGACAACACACACATAATATATACATATATATATATATATATATATATATATATATATATACACATATACACATATATATATACATATATATATACACATATATATATACACATATATATATATATATATAAATATATATATATATATATATATATATATATATAAATATATATATTTATATATATATATATATATATATATATATATATATATATATAAATAATACAGTAAACAACACAGACAAAAGACAAGACAAGAAGAAACCTACAATAAGTCTCCAGAGAGCATTATTCACAGCTATGAAAATATAAAGTAAAGTTCCAGAGAGTTAATAAATATGTAACACAGTTCATATATAATCCTTCCAAAACTAATATTCTGTTTCTGATATGTGGAGAGTTTACAGCCTCTTCTTTAGAAACTGTGTTGGGTCAACGTGAACAAATACTGAACATCTAAGATCAGATATGATCGTTACATTATCATATCTCATCAGAACTCCTCCTCCCAGATGCCCACAGCTCTGTAATTAGGTAACACTATTACTACCAATAAGTCTATGATATTAGAGAATTTCAATAAGCATTTCGCTGAAGCCGGTCATGCTTTCCATCTGGCGGCCGGCCCCCCCCAACAAACTGCTCTACAAACCCCCGCAGCTACACGTCCACACCCCCCACCACACTTCTCCTTCACCCCAATCCTGACAGCTGATCTGCTGAGGGAGTTGCAAAATCTGGACCCATTCAAATCAGCTGGGCTAGACAACCTGCACCCCAATTTCCTAAAATCATTGGCAAATATTATTGCTTCCCCCATTAGCAACCTGTTTAACATACCTCTCGCATCTTCAGAAATTCCTGGAGATTGGAAATCCGTTGCAGTCATCCCTCTCTTCAAAGAAGGAGGAGACACCCCTGACCCAAACTGCTATAGACCCATATCTATCCTACCCTGTCTTTCGAAGGTCTTCGAAAGCTTGGTCAATAAACAGATTACCAACCATCTCGAATCCCACCTTGTCCTTTCCGCTGTGCAATCTGGCTTCCGTGCCGGTCATGGCTGTACCACAGCCACCCTCAAGGTCATAAACAACATCACAGCCGCATTACTGTGCAGCCGTCTACATTGATCTGTCCAAGGCCTTTGACTCAGTTAATCATCGTATTCTTAGCGACAGACTCAACAACGTTGGATTCTCTCATGACTGCCTTGCGTGGTTCAATAACTATTTTTCGGATAGGGTTTAAATCTGAGGGCCTGTTGTCTGGACCTATAGATGTCTCTATGGGGGTGCCACAAGGTTCAATTCTCGGGCCGACTCTTTTCTCTCTATACATCAATGATGTGGCTCTTGCTGTTGGTCACTTTCAAATCCACCTCTATGCAGACGACACCATCCTGTACACATCCGGCCCCTCATTGGATACTATGCTATTAAACCTCCAGGAGAGCGTCAATGCCATTCAGCACTTCTTCCGAAACCTCCAATTACTCTTAAACTCTGGCAAAACTAAATTCATGCTTTTCAATCGATCACTGCCCATCCCTGCCTATCCGATTAGCATCACCACGCTCGATGGGTTGGGATTAGAAAATGTGACAGTGTACAAATACTTAGGTGTCTGGCTAGACAGCTCCCTCTCCTTCCAGTAACACATAAACCACCTTCAATCTGAAGTTAAGTCTAGGATCGGTTTCCTATTCAGCAACAAGGCCTCCTTCACTTATGCTGCTAAACTCGCTTTGGTGAAAATGACAATCTTACCAATTCTCGATTTCGGTGATGTCTGAGCTCCTGTCCGATCACTGTACGTGCTCATTGTTCTCCATCAATTATGCTCTGTTTTTGCACACCCTTATTCCATTATCTCTGGTTCCCCACCGCATAGTTTGTACAGATGCACCTCTTCACCTGCACTGCTATCATATCTGTTTACTCTCTTTTGCACTATTCATCTGCCCTGGCATACCCAACTGTTATTCTTCCCAACTTTGTTGTCATACACTTTTTGTACATCTCCTGACCTACATCACTAACTAGACCACTATTTGCACTAACTGTATATTGACTCTTCATTCATTTCAACAGTTATATAAACTGTCCATTCATATATATTTGCATTAAAACTGATCTACATAATTAGACCACAATTTGCACTAACTGTATTTTGACTCTTTACTACATCTCAGATATAGAATGTCTATTCACGTATATTGTTATTACCATATCACTTTCACACATCCATTGACTTACTTATACCTCACCTTGCACCTGTTTTGTAATGCCTACTTAATCTGTATTTTAGGTAGCCTATTGTATTCTGTATTCCTGTATTGTAGTGAATGTGAAACTGTATGCTGTCCTGCACGCTTACTGCTTTTCTTGGCCAGGTCGCCGCTGCAAACGAGAACCTGTTCTCAACGGCCTTCCTGCTTAAATAAAGGTTAAATAAAAAATAAAAAATAAACATCACTGAATATATATTTAGTCTTCTGACCACAGTCAGCTCTTCATCAAGAGGTTTAGTGCAGGGGTGTCAAACTCATTTTGACTAAGGGTCACACTGGATAATGAGAATCACATCAGGGGCCAGACATGTGGGGTTTATTGACATGCTTTTATTTACTTATTGAAAAAGTCAAACATCTTTGACTGTATTATTGCATGTCTCACATAGTCTTATCACTTACAGTTTGGACCACATAAAGTCCCAAAAAAGTTCCTCAGCCATCATAGAAAAAGGGACAAGAACTTGGTGGGCCAAAATTTATTGTGACCCTTAATTGACATGCGGGCCAGATCAAAATCTGCAAGGGGCCATATTTGGCCCACGGGCCTTGAGTTTGACACATGTGGTTTAGTGGTTCTTACCTGTTAGTTGATGCAGGTACAGCAGCTCTGAGCTCTCAGTCTTCACCTCCACACGTCCTCTCTCAGTCTTCACCTCCACACGTCCTCTCTCAGTCTTCACCTCCACACGTCCTCTCTCAGTCTTCACCTCCACACGTCCTCTCTCAGTCTTCACCTCCACACGTCCTCTCTCAGTCTCAACTCAGTCTCTGAGTTGTTCCTCTGAAATCACATGACCAGAGAAACCTATCAAACTGCAGCAGCGTCTCACCCAAAGTAACTGATTAACTATTCACTGAGGGTTTCATAGAGATAAAGAACAATAAAGTTATCAACAGTCTGTGATGGCGGTTCTGTATGTAATACGATATTTGATGTGTGGGATGGTCGGTTTAATATTTAACTTTGGACTCCTGGACTGAGAAATCTTCTATTGAAGCTGTAAATTGATGTTGATTAACTCTGATCAGACCTGATCCTGGTTCATCCAGAGAGAGGAAAGGTAGTTCATGTCTTACAGTCTCAGTAAAGTCTTAAATATGTAACACGGTTCATATATAATCCGTCCAAAACTAATATTCTGTTTCCATCTGATATCTGGAGCGTTTAACAGCCTCTTCTTTAGAAACTGGGTTGGGTCAACGTGAACAAATACTGAACATCTAAGATCAGCTACGATTGTTACATCATCACATCACTGAATATATATTTAGTCTTCTGATGACAGTCACATCTTCATCAAGAGGTTTAGAGGTTCTTACCTGTTAGTTGATGCAGGTACAGCAGCTCTGAGTGCTCAGTCTTTGTGTCCGCACGTCCTCTCTCTGTCTGTCTGATCAGCATCCGTCCACCTGAGTTATTTCTCTGAAATCACATGACCAGAGCAACCAATCAGACTGCAGCAGCGTCTCACCTGTGAGGACTATAAAACTGTTGCTGCAGAAACAAGAGTTCAAAATATAAAAGGTTAGAAGTGTAGTCAAAGTCAGGTTGTCATCAAAAAGACCAAAAACTGTAAGCTAATAACATTCAAACAAAATGTAACAAAAATGATAAATGAGAAAAAAAGTTGAATTGAATGCCTTTATTGTCATTGTACTTTACAATACAGCAAAATTAAGAGCGCTACTCCACTAGGTGCATACAATAAATACAATAAATGACCTTACAGGACATATAAAACAGAATAAAAACAGTAAAAGGGCAATGATCAGATAAGTGCAGGAGGTGACAGTGAGTGACTGGGTTTGTCTAAATCTTATGTTTAGGGAAACTATTGCATTTGGGAAGAAGCTATTTTTAAATCTGGTGGTGCTGGATTGTATAGACCTGTAACGCCTACCAGAGGGTAACAATTGAAACAGGTGGTGGCCAGGATGAGTATCGTCCTTGATGGTGTTCTTGGCTCTTGAGAGAGTGCGGCTGAGTGCAATATCTGACAGGGAGGGGAGGGGGAAACCAATGATTCTTTCTGCAATCTTGATAATTCTCTGCAGAGCCTTTTTGTCTGCAGCGGAACACGCAGCAAACTACACAGGTGCAGTATGAAAGGATGCTCTCAATGGTGGATCTGTAAAAGGACACCAGCAGCTTCACATTCAGCTTGTGTTTCCTGAGTGTCTTCAGGAAGTGAAGGCGCTGCTGTGCTTTTTTGACTAACTGTTGTGGTGTTATTTGACCATGAGAAACAGTCTGTGATATGCGTGAAATATGTTAAATAGGACATTTAAAACGCGATTATATATATCAGAGATTTTCACATGTAATTTTTTGGAAGTTCAAGTCAAGTCTCAAGTCTTTTTCCACGAGTCCAAGTCAAGTCTCCAGTCTCTGTCCATCTGATCTGTCCCTAACACTGTATTGTTAAATCTTATGAATTCATAGCATGTCCTGTAGCTACCATCCATACAGTACAGTATCAAAATCAGTTGTAGGATGACTTTATGGGGTCTACTTAACACATCCCTCTAGCCCTCTGACCTGGTGAAATATTAACCTAAGTCTGTCACATCATATGGATACAACTATAAAGATACAATCTGCCTGTTCCCAGCATTAGCACAACACTTAGCGATGGTTAGCTTGTTACCTGTGACGATATATGCTAAATATAACGTCTCTTTCACATTATCCAGTGACTGACCTATCTGGGAGCGTTTTGAGATGCCTGATGAAGTTCATCGTTGTTGATCCGGCATCATTTATCTTTAACCACACACCTCACATGTAGCTGTTCTCTTACTGCCACTGTTTACCAAGTTATTGAAATTAAAACTAATGACAAAAGGCACAACTCCAGGAGAACTTGGTGTCACCATCGTCAATGCATTTTTTTTTATATGTGAGTGTGAGCATATAGGGCATAGAGCATGCATCACGTTGCACATTATGGCAAAGAGCAGGGGACACGCAGCTCGTCATGCGTTTCCCCAACGTATATGCACCAATAAAAGAAAAAAATAATATATGAATACATTTAGATTTAAAAAGCAATAATTGCATGAAAACAGGTTGTTGACGAGTCTCGAAGCTCAAGTCTGAGTCAAGTCTGAAGTCAGCTGTTTGTGCGACTTAAGTGCAACTCAAGTCCGAGTCTCAGACTTGAGTCCCCAGCTCTGATAAACTGTATATATACTTAAAAATAAACAAGTTTAGATGAAGTCTTGGTTTGAAAAATTTACATTTTAAAATAATTTTTAAAACTATAAAAATAACCCTGACTTTTCCCTCTTTTTTGTGATTATTTTTGGGTCTTTTTGCCTTTAATTGAGAGGAAAGCTGTAGACAGGAAAGGGGGATAGAGAGGAGAGACGACATGCAGCAAAGGGCCGCGGGATGGAATTGTACCCACGGCCGCTGGGGTAAGAACTGAGCCTTGGTACATGGGGCGCACGATCCACCAGGTGAGCTACCAGGGCACCCTGAGTTTTACTGGGCCTCCTGGTGGCAAACTGGCACTAAACACGAGTCTAGAATACAGAGTGCATTTGATTTCTGAAGGAACTGACTACTGGACTGCTAGATATTAAGTTAAGTACAGACTTTATTTGGGTTTTTGCTGCTTCTTGTACTTTTCTACTTTCTACTGCTGCTGTGTGTTCTTTGCTTGATTGGTTGTGTTAGGCATAATTTTAGAGGATTTTCTTAAAGTGAAACTAGTTAGTGTAAAGTGTGAATTTGGGGAGTGGAGGTTAACGACTCTCAGGTGCTTTTGACTGATTAGCCAGGGTGTGGCCTCCCCACCTGTAGCCAACACCAATCACCTACTTGGATTTACTGTTGGCAATTGCGTGAAGCGGCAGCCTCAGCGGCAGCCTCATCGGAAGAAGACTCGGAGGACAAAGACAAAGGAGTCTACGCAGGAGTCTTCGTAGGAGGCTAAGTGGGCTTAATCTTATCTTTATCTCACTTAACAGCTCGGTGTCTTCATCCGGAAATGTGCTGCTTCTCCATACCTGTCCGTGTCTCCTCTCGGAGATACTACAAACCACGCATTAGCTCGCAACATTTCCGCAACCCCACCTCTCTTACCTATCCCACCCGTTCCACACACATTCAACACCTTGTTGCAGGTGGCCTGTGGAACTGCCAGTCTGCCACTCGCAAGACTGAGTTCATCTCTGGCTTTGCCAGCCTGAAATCCCTTGACTTCCTTGCTCTCACTGAGACCTGGATTACACCGACCAACACATCCACCCCTGCTGCCCTTTCTTCTGCCTACTCTTTCACCCACACACCAAGACCCACTGGTAGAGGTGGGGGGACAGGCCTACTCATTAACCCCAAGTGGAGATTTTCTCTCTACCCATTGCCACAGTTCACTCCACAATCTTTTGAACTTCATGCTGTCACCATAACCCATCCGGTACAACTAGTCATCATTGTTATCTACCGCCCACCAGGTCCTCTGGGAGAGTTTTTGGAGGAGCTGGATGTCCTTCTTTCAAACATCCCTGAAACTGGCCCTCCGTTGGTACTTCTGGGCGACTTCAACATCCAGACAGAGAAGTTAGCTGCCTTTTCTCACCTTCTTCTTTTGCCCTCTCACTCTCTCCTTCACCACCCACTCACAAAGCCGGCAACCACTTAGATCTCATATTAACCAGAAACTGCTCTACAGCCAACCTCACTGTTACTCCACTCCATACCTCAGACCATTTCTTCATCTCTTACTCTCTCCCGCTCTCCAAAGCTCACAACCATATCTCAAGAGACACCATACCTGTCCGCCGTAATATCCGTTCACTCTCTCCTTCTTCTCTGGCGGCATGTACTTTATCAACCCTCCCTCCATCCGACTCTTTCTTACTCATGTCTCCCAATGATGCCACAGACACTCTCTTCTCTACTCTATCCTCCTCTCTCGACTCTCTCTGCCCTCTTACTTCACGACAGGCTCGCAAATCCGCCCCAGCTCCGTGGTTATCTGACTCAGTACGTGCTGAAAGATCAACTATACGGGCAGCGGAAAGGAAATGGCAGAAATCTAAACACCCAGATGATCTGCTTACCTTTCAGTCTCTTCTTTCCTCCTTCGCTGCCTCTATTTCTGCAGCCAAAAGCTCTTTTTATCAAACCAAAATTGAATCCTCTTTCTCGAACCCCAAAAAACTTTTTTCCATCTTCTCTAACCTCCTAGATTCCCCAGTCCACTTCCTCCCTCCTCCCTCCTACCAACCCACTTTGTCAACTACTTTGTAAAAAAGATAGATGACATACGCTCTTCATTTTCAACCACACCTCCTGAAATCACCTTACCATCCATCACTTCCAGTACTCTTTCCTCTTTCACCCCTTTATCTTCAAACCAAATTCTTACTTTGATTACCTCTGCCCGCCCAACCACCTGCCCCCTGGATCCTATCCCTTCTCACCTCCTCCAGTCCATTGCTCCGGACCTCCTTCCTTTCCTCACCCATCTCATCAACATCTCCTTGTCAACTGGCTGTTTCCCGGATGCTCTCAAAGAGGCAAGAGTGACCCCACTGCTCAAAAAACCAACACTCGACTCCACTGATGTAAATAACTATAGACCCGTCTCCCTTCTTCCATTTCTATCTAAAACTCTTGAGCGTGCCATTTATAATCAACTCTCTACCTATCTCCACCAGAACAACCTTCTTGATCCCCACCAGTCTGGCTTCAAGGCTGGCCACTCAACAGAAACTGCCCTCCTTGCTGTCACTGAGCAGCTTCACATCGCTAGAACAACCTCTCTCTCTTCCATTATCATCCTTCTGGATCTTTCTGCTGCCTTTGACACAGTGAACCACCAGATCCTCATTTCGACACTCCGAAATCTGGGTGTCTCAGGCTCTGCGCTCTCATTACTCACATCTTACCTGGCAGACCGAACGTACCAGGTAACCTGGAGAGGGTCTAGCTCAGAACCTTGCCCACTTAAAACTGGGGTTCCTCAGGGATCAGTCCTGGGTCCCCTCCTCTTCTCTCTGTACACCAACTCTCTCGGGTCTGTCATTCAGTCGCACGGCTTTTCTTATCACAGCTACGCAGATGACACCCAACTAATTCTCTCCTTTCCTGAGTCTGAAACTCAGGTAGCAGCACGTATCTCGGCTTGTCTGACTGACATCTCCTCTTGGATGTCCACACACCATCTGAAACTCAACCTCGACAAGACTGAGCTCCTTTTCCTTCCAGGGAAGGGCTCTCCTACCCAAGACCTGACTATAACAATTGACAACTCTATAGTAGTCCCCACCAAGACTGCTAGAAACCTGGGTGTAACACTTGACGACCAACTCTCCTTCACTGCTAACATTGCTGCAACTACCCGATCGTGTAGATACATGCTGCATAACATCAGAAGGATACGTCCCCTTCTAACGCAGAAGGCGGCTCAGGTTCTGGTTCAGGCTCTAGTCATCTCACGTCTAGACTACTGCAACTCCCTCCTGATTGGCCTGCCTGCATGTGCCATCCAACCCCTGCAGCTCATTCAGAATGCAGCGGCTCGACTTGTCTTCAACCTCCCCAAGTTCTCTCACACTACACCTCTCCTCCGCTCTCTTCACTGGCTACCAATTGCGGCCCGCATCCGCTTCAAGACACTAGTACTGACGTACAGGGCCACGAACGGATCAGCACCCGCTTACATCCAGGACATGGTCAAACCATATACCCCAACCCGCCCACTTCGTTCTGCATCAGCCAAACTGCTGGCTGCTCCCTCACAGCGAGGGAGAACTAATCACTCAACGAAATCCCGACTGTTCACTGTCCTGGCTCCCAAATTGTGGAACGAGCTCCCCATCGATATCAGGATGGCCGAAAGCCTACACATCTTCCGCCGAAGACTAAAAACGCATCTCTTCCGACTACACCTCGGATAAAAAAAAAACATAAAAAATAAAAAAAAATCTTGAACTTGCACTTTCGAACCTGCACTTTCATATGTCTCTTTGTAGCTTTGCCTATTTAAAGCTACTGTATTTGCACTTACTACTTGTTGTCTGGAGTTTGAACCTTCACATTTGAAAGCACTTAATTGTAAGTCGCTTTGGATAAAAGCGTCAGCTAAATGACATGTAATGTAATGTAATGTAGAATACCTCCATCAGGGCCTTAACACGGTTATATATGATCCTTCATAAACTAATATAGTGTTTGTGATATGTGGAGAGTTTCCAGCCTCTTCTTTAGAAACTGGGTTGGGTCAACGTGAACAAATACTGAACATCTAAGATCAGCTACGATTGTTACATCATCACATCACTGAATAGCAGTTGGTTGGTTCTGTGCCTTCCTCAAGAGCACCTTGGCAGTGCCCAGGAGGTGAACTGGCATGTATGGAAAATATGATATGATATTTGATGTGTTGGACGGTCGGTTTAATATTTAACTTTGGACTCCTGGACTGAGAATTATTTTATTGAAGCTGTAAATTGATGTTGATTAACTCTGATCAGACCTGATCCTGGTTCATCCAGAGAGAGGAAAGGTAGTTCATGTCTTACAGTCTCAGGAAAGTCTTAAATATGTAACATGGTTCATATATAATCCTTCATAAACTAATATCCTGTTTGTGATATGTGGAGAGTTTCCAGCCTCTTCTTTAGAAACTGGGTTGGGTCAACGTGAACAAATACTGAACATCTAAGATCAGCTACGATTGTTACATCATCACATCACTGAATATATATTTAGTCTTCTGATGACAGTCACATCTTCATCAAGAGGTTTAGAGGTTCTTACCTGTTAGTTGATGCAGGTACAGCAGCTCTGAGCTCTCAGTCTTCACCTCCACACGTCCTCTCTCAGTCTTCACCTCCACACGTCCTCTCTCAGTCTGTCTGATCAGCATCCGTCCACCTGAGATGTTTCTCTGAAATCACATGACCAGAGCAACCAATCAGACTGCAGCAGTGTCTCACCTGTGAGGACTATAAAACTCTCCTGAAGGTTCAGAAAAAGATCAAGAACAATAAAGTTCTCAGTTCTGTTGCTGCAGAAACAAGAGTTCAAAATATAAAAGGTTAGAAGTGTAGTCAAAGTCAGGTTGGCATCAAAAAGCCCAAAAACGTTAAGCTAATAACATTCAAACAAAATGTAACAAAAATGATAAATGAGGAGAAATAGTGCATAGAAAGAAGAGAAACTGGAAAGACTTGATGGAGATAGTTGAACGGCTGAAGAAGGACGTGGAAGAAATAAAGAGGATGTGTAAAGTTCAGCCTGAAAGACTTTGTTACACACGGAGAGTTCACAGGATTATTAGACGAGTTTCTGAACTAAACACACAGAACCAGATGATCAGATTACTGCAGTAAAAGTACTAATACCACACTGTTAAAGTTAGGGATGCACTGAATCCAGGATTGGGCTTCGGATTCGGCTGAATATTGGGCTTTTTGACGGGGTTGGGTTTTTGCCGAACCTTATTTTTCTTATTTTTCCCAGTGAACTGAACCCTACGCTTGCACTACGCACGCTAGAGCTTAGATCGGCCCAAAAAATCAAGCCCGAACCTGCCCGAGCCCGAGCACGTTGTGTCCGAGCCCGGCCCGGCCCGACACATTAACTGTAATTATGAGCCCGAGCCCGATTTAAACCCGACAATTTTTTAATATGTGGGCCGTTATAACTGACGTTCTCAACTACAATTCAGAGTTGTTTGAACTACAGAAATCTGTTTAGAATAATACAACAAGGACGAAGCTGTAAACTGCTGTTAGTTTATTCAGAATGGAACGGATCGCAAGTGGATCCGAATGAAGAAAAAAGAAACAATGATGAACAACATATTGTTGTCACTGCCCACGACTTGTTTAAACTGCTTCCATACCTCCGACTTTCCTCCACACTTGCTCAAAGGTAATTCTCCTGTTTTTCTTTTTTTCTTTACATCTTCAAGCTCCCGGTGTGATGCGTGTGAGAGGAGGAGACTCCGCGCATGACACATGCTGCATTTTTGTAACTTTTGTACACATTTGTTACTTTTATATAGCCTATATATATATATATTTATTATATTTCTGATTATGGCATAGCTATCTCCCCACCCAAATAGGATAATAAGGTAATGGATAAAAAAAAAAAAAAAGAATTGCTTGATCAAGGGCCCGGCCTGAGGATGTGACGGAAAATAACGGCCCGAGCCCGACCCGAGGTCCGGTTGGGCTCGGGTCGGGCTCGGGCTTGGGCCGAGAATCTAAACTCTAACGCACGCTACGCTGGTCGCCGTAATGACGGCGCCGTTGATTACAGGAAGGTGTTTACGTAGGTGGAGCGTTCAATGCAGTAGACTGAGAGAAAGTGAAGATGGAACTGGTGAGCAGAAGAAGTGTAGTTTGGCAGTACTTTCAGTCAAAAGAAGACCATTCAAGTCCAGCTACATGTTCAATCTGTAATGCTGATTAGTCTGGTGGTGGCGAGGACCCTAAACTATACACAACATCACCGCTGTTACAACATCTGGTATCAAACATCTGGAAGAATACGAGTTGTGATGAAGGAATCTACAGACAGCAGCCAGAATGCAGCAACTTCAGGTACAGCAAAGGAAGGACAGTCACTGCTAAAATCTGGAGTTAACCAGACGGCCTCTCCCGGGCTGTCAGCTGTTCTCTCAGAGTCTCCCTACAGGGGGAGCAGAGCGACCGAACGGTCGGCTGCTGCTCGTTAGCTAACGTTAGCTTTTTAATTTCACCCCCCCAACATGCCTTCATCATACACTGGTTAGAGACTCATCTGGCGAGAGCGATGTGCTTTCCTACGATGTGAAAAGAGCGTGTGAATTCAACATTAAGTTGTTACATTGAACTATTTTAGAGGCTGTGGACGTTGTTTACTTCATTAATGAGTTTACTGTGTTCATGGACTGAGGATGGGACGAGGATTCAGCAGAATCTTAACCAGTGGATTCAGGATTCAGCCCAACCCCAAAAATCTGGATTTGGTGTATCCCTACATAAAATACTCTGTTACAGTAAAAGTCCTGCAGTGAAAATGTTACTGCAGTAAAAGTGTGTATCATCAGGAGAATGTAGTTGAAGTATTAAAACCTTGTAGAAAGTGTAAAGGATTCAACCAGGTGTGTGTTTAATGGTCTGATCATCTCAGCTGAGTTTACTCTAGAATCAAACATCAGATTTATAAACTACATGTTTAGTGTGCAGTAATCTTAATGTGTAAAGTAACTAGTAACTAAAGCTGGAACAGATGAATGTAGTGGAGTAACTAAAGTAACTAGTAACTAAAGTAACTAGTAACTAAAGCTGTCAGATGAATGTAGTGGAGTAACTAAAGTAACTAGTAACTAAAGCTGTAACAGATGAATGTAGTGGAGTAACTAAAGTAACTAGTAACTAAAGTAACTAGTAACTAAAGCTGTAACAGATGAATGTAGTGGAGTAACTAAAGTAACTAGTAACTAAAGTAACTAGTAACTAAAGCTGGAACAGATGAATGTAGTGGAGTAACTAAAGTAACTAGTAACTAAAGTAACTAGTAACTAAAGCTGGAACAGATGAATGTAGTGGAGTAACTAAAGTAACTAGTAACTAAAGTAACTAGTAACTAAAGCTGTAACAGATGAATGTAGTGGAGTAACTAAAGTACAATATTTCTCTCTGAGATGTAGTGGAGTAGAAGTAGAAAGTGGCATAAAAAAAGACTCAAGTACAAGTACCTCAACATTTCGACTCAAGTACAGTACTGGAGTAAATGTACTTAGTTACATTTCAACTGTGCTTTCATATTTTACAACTCTGATCTTTGCACATCCAGATCATATCAGGACAGTTGTGCTCACATTGACTACTTAATATTTAACTTATATTATATTATGTAATACTGATGAAGCTGCAGGATGAAGCTGCAGGATGAAGCTGCAGGATGCAGCTGCAGGATGCAGCTGCAGGATGAAGCTGCAGGATGCAGCTGCAGGCCTCGTTCCCACAGAAACATTAGCTGTAGATCAACTACTGGTATCACGTAACGGAGGATTAGTTTCAGGATTAAAATCTGTATTTCAGTTTAATGACATGTTCTGTTTTCACTATCTGACACAAGAAAATCTGATATTTGATGTGTTTGACTGTTGGTTTAATATTTAATCTCACTCACTGTTGGACTGAGACACTGAAGTTATTTTATAGAGGCTTTAAATTCATGTTTGTAGGTTTGAAACACAACAAATATGACCTGTCAAACTCTGAAATTAATGAAAGATTAGCACCTTCATTTACCCTGTAACCCCACCACACAGACAGATTTAGAGAGTAAAGATATACAAACATTCATTTAAAATCAATTCATAAATCACCCCGTTACATTTGGCTGCAGTTAAACTTTGTGAGCCGTCGACCAATAACAACCCGTCCCAACAGAGCTGACATTTGATTGGTTAAAGAGCCAGAGAGTCCAACATGGAGGAAGCTATCGTAGCCTGTTAGCTGTGTGCTATCGTCCAGTTTTATTGAAGCCCCTCTGCCACATTATGAAGAGGTTTCTTTCTTTCTTTTCTTTGTATATGCAGACACAGATATTTACTCTGTCTGTCTGTCTGTCTGTCTGTCTGTCTGTCTGTCTGTCTGTCTGTCTGTCGTGTTTATTTCATTATGATTTTTTGATGAGTTAATTGTGCCCAGTCATGTTCAATAAAGTGATTAACCAAATGAATGTGTGTCTTTCTTTCTACAAATGTTATACCTATGTAGTGTAAACCTGGTATAAGTATAGTATTTCCTGTTTGGACCACATACTGTCTTCCACACTGTTTACATCTGATCAGATAAACACAATTCTTAGAGTGGACATTACAATTTCTCTGTGTTAAATATACATTATGGTTGTGTTGGTTACGCACCCAATATTGTTGCTTAAAAACTTCCCCGTGCCGGGCGCCTGGGTAGCTCACCTGGTAGAGCAGGCGCCCACACATAGAGTTTACCCCTCGATGCAGCGGCCGCAGGTTCAACTCTGCCCTGCGGTCCTTTGCTGCATGTCATTCCCAAACTCTCTCCCCCTTTCATGTCTACAGCTGTCCTATACAAACATACAATATATATAACATATATAACAATACATACATATAAAGGCCTAAAATGGCCAAAAAATAATCTTAAAAAAAAAAAAAAAAAAAATTCCCCGTGCCAAACAGGTCTAGGGTCAGAAACTGGTTTTAATTTACCTTTCATTAAAACATCCTGCACATTTTAGTTCTTTCTAAATGCAGTAATAATTCTAAAATCCTTCAACAGCTGAGTCTGGTCAAAAAAATGGTTGAAATGATTTTTAATGACTTTAACCAGCTGTACTGTTGATGGAGAACACGTGGTGATGACTGGTAATAGGGGACTGACATTAAGAGGTTTAGTCTGCTGGAAGGTCCTGAGTACTCTGAGTAGTAAAGTCCTGGTCTACCCCCTAGTGGAGAGAACAGCTAACAACTGGAGGCTTCTCTGAAATCCTGCTGTCTAGTGCAGATTCTGTGGAAACGAAGTAACTGATTTCACTAAACCTGCAATTGTATGCTTGGGATGAAAACTGGATTTATACAGTAGAGAGTGAGTGTCTCTTTGAAAGAACCCTTAATGTCCAGTCTACCATTCTCCTTAAAGTCAGGGACCTTAAATGTGGTCTAACTAAAAAATCCACAGAGGTCAGGCTGAAATCAGCTTTGAGCTTGATAGATGGATTGTGTTTATTTAAAATGATCAAATATGAATCAAAATCCTCTCTCGAGTGCGGCCAGATCCCCCAAATATCATCTAAAAATCTGTAGTAGTGGAGAGGATTTTTTGGACAGGCGGCCAGGACTGTATATTCCCATCCAGCCATATAAATATTAACATAATAACATGCAACTTTGTTGCCCATAGCTGTCTCTTTAATTTGTAGAAATTTGATTGTTGAACTCAAAGTCATTCCTGGTCAGATTAATTTCTAATAATTGTAACATTTCCTTGTCTGGTCTTTTAATATCTGCATATTTAAAGTAATATATTTTGAATGGTATTCCAACCTTCTCTGATGTCTATATTCATGTACAGAGACTCCACATCCATCGTGAACAGGAATGAGTTGACAGCAATGACAATCTTCTTAACTTTGTCCACAAAATCATACGTGTCTTTGATATAACTGTGTGTTTCTTTGAGAGAGGATTCAGATAAAAATGAATAAACTGAGCCATAAAGTAAGTGTCCCTGCTGCAGTCAGAAACTATGGGTCTACCAGCTGGTATTTCTCCTGGCTTACTCCAAGCCGTGCTGGCTCTGTGAATTTAAGGTAGCATATAGAATAGCCTCGGTCTGGGTTCAGTGTTACCCTGTAAATATGTTTTTTATTATTAATAAATAGTTTTATTATATAATGATAGTATAATCTTATCGACCAGTGGCACAGTATCCTTATAAATAGAATTTTTGAGTTTAGAGTAACAAGATGTGTCATTCAATTGTCTGTAACCTTCCCACAAATATTGTTCTCTGTCCAACATGATAACTGCAGTTCCTTTGTCTGCTGGCTTGATAACAATTTGTTTATTATTACATAATGAAATAAGTGATTCAGATTCATAGTGACTCTAATTTAGTTTCATCCAGCCAATTCTAAACTTATTATGGAAATGCTGAAGATCAGAGTTAATAGCAGATGTGACCTCAGGAGGTAATGTGCCGTCAGTAGGAACCAGTTTGATTTGGTCGTGAACGGAGGACACACTGAATCAGGTTTATGTTGGAAATAGACCACTAATTTCAGCCTTCTATGATATTGTTGTATGTCAAATCTGATTTGATTCCTCATATGTTAATTACAGTATTCTAAGTAAAATGATCACTGATTCTATTTTTACCATCATTACTCTATAAAAACATGTCTGGTCTGACGTAATCTTAATATAATAATATAATAAACATCTGACTTACCACCTGACCAACATGGATGTCTGTTAACAGCGCTAGCTAGAACCATCTTATGTCAGCCAGGCCTGAGGATCTGGAAGTCCAGGACTCCAGGCTGGTTGTTCCAAGTCCTCCCTGTGTTCCAGACACCGCTCAACTACAGGAGGTCTGTCCAGATTAGAACTGGTGTGGACAGTCTGTCCTCATGATGTCTTCATCTGTGGTAGTCCATTTTGACCTTAAAACATAGGGTTAGGGGTTTGGGTTTTGGTTAGGGGTATGGTAGAGAGACAACACACACACACACACACACACACACACACACACACACACACACACACACACACAGAGGCGGGACATTAAAAACCAAACAAACACAATCATAAACCAAAATGGCTGCTACAGACATCATGACATCACTCAACCTCAATCCCAACACCACCAAACTGCTGACTCACCTTGTTACCTTGATCTGCTACGTGATCAGACAACAGTCAGACCTCCGTACCTGGTCTGGAAAGCACACCTGTCCTTCTTCTTCTCTTCCTCCTGGCAGACTAGACACTGATAGAGCACTGCTGCCTCCTACTGGTGACGAGGACAATCTAATTAAGTTTTAAAGGAAAATATTTCTATTCCCAGCTCTCTTAGAGACCTGAATAAAAGTCTCCTTTCCTCAGAGGATCTGGGACAGTTCATAAAGACTCTGGTACACCTCTGGTGTTTACATAATCAAACAAACATACCTACTGAACAATAACATGAATTAAACAATAAAACCAGAAACACAACAGCTGTTTAACATACGAACACAAATGTACTGTAAATACACTTTAACAATATGCACATTTAGCTTTTATTTTGTAAAGCACTTTCCTCTCTTACTGTTGCTTGTTGCCTGAGGTAGTGGGGACATGTGAACATTGTTCATTTACTGTGTTGTGTATGACTTTGAGAACTTGTAATTTCTAATGTTAATGCTCAATAAAACATTTTAAAATATATATAACACCACAAAAATATGAAACTAGCAGAAATATGTTCACATTAAAATACCACTGATAATATAATAATAATAATAATAATAATAATAATAACAACACTACTTCAAGTGTAGATTGTGTATTTAATGAAACATATCAGATGTTACAGATGGTACTTTAAAACAAGACAAATGTAGAACATTTTAGAACAATTTAGAACAATTTAGAAAGTTTAAGAACACAGCGAACACCGTTTAGAAAACGCTTTCACAAAATAATCTAAACTATTGACGTCCACACGGATTAGATATTAATAAACTGTAAAACAACATCAGGGTTCTGCCGGGTTCTGATTGGATGATGTCTGGTGCTGGTGACCAATCAGAAGACAGAAACCAAATCAACATGAAATAATATCAATAAAACAAGAAATATCAATAAAACAAGAAATATCAATAAAACAAGAAATACTGCATATCAACAACGTTTTATGAATGCTGATCATCTATTCTCAGTTGGCATCACTTTATGTTTCAGAGATCATCAGACTGGTTTTCTCTGCTCTGGATCTGACAGAAAAATAATCATGTTTCAGACAGAATTATAAGCAGAAAGTTAATATCATATTAATAACACGGAGGAGTTTCTTCAGATAAACAGGATCAGAGGATCATCTGGGTCCACAATTTGAAGTGTGTCAACAACCTGCAGATTTAGTGAGAAATAATTATAATAACATAATTAAACAATCCCTTTCTTCAGACTGCAGTGTGTATGTTCACTGTTCTGTGAAGTCTTTGAGTTCTTCCTTCATCTTCTCCAAGTCATCGATGACTTTCTGATAGAGATCAGCTGACTGGATGATGGAGTCTCTTAACTTTCTGTCCTCTTCAGGGGTCGCTGTGACTCTGAAGACTTTCCACATATCAGACAATACTCCGTCACTTCTTCCCAGTTCAGACAGAATCCTCCTAAACTCCTCCATGTCTGTCAGAGTGATTCCAGCCTGAACTTCAGCTGATCTTTGCTCCAACTTCTCACACGTCCTCTTTATTTCTTCCAGGTCGATCTTCAGCGGTTCAACAATCTCCAAGAAGTCATTACCCAGCTCTTTTACTTTATTTACATGTACACTCTCTAATATCCCCTTTTTACATTTACACCAGCAACAAAAATGGCTGCTGCTGCTGCTGTCACTGCTCCTATTGTTCCTACTGTTACTATTACTGCTGCTGCTGCTGCTCCTGCTGCTACTGCTGCTCCTGCTGCTCCTGCCCCTGCTGCTACTGCTGCTCCTGCTGCTCCTGATCCTGCTGCTACTGCAGCTCCTGCTGCTCCTGCCCCTGCTGCTACTGCTGCTCCTGCTGCTCCTGATCCTGCTACTGCTGCTACTGCAGCTCCTGCCCCTGCTACTGCTGCTCCTGATCCTGCTGCTCCTGATCCTGCTGCTACTGCTCCTGCTGCTACTGCAGCTCCTGCTGCTCCTGCTGCTACTGCAGCTCCTGCCCCTCCTGCTGCTCCTGCTGCTGCTCTGCCTGCACGTAAGCCAAACGGCATGCCAAGGGCTGAGACTTCTAGTACATCAGCTCCTGCTCTTCTGACTTCATCTGTTCTCTTCTGCATCTTTCTGACTTCATCACCGATCTCCCTAAACTCTCCAACAATCTGTCTCATCCTGTGTTCATTGCTGTCAAACTCTCTGATGAATGAAACTGTATGTTCTGTGAGTTTGTTCATTAATTCAGACAGATCAGGAGAGAAGTCTCTGCTCCGTCTTCTTCTTGTTGTTGAAGCCATCTCCAGGTCTCCTGGTCCTCCTGAAGAGTTGAGATCTCCTCTTCAGAGTGATGAAGAAGCTGACTTTAAATCAAACTGTGATCTGATGAGATCAGAAAGGTTCTGGAGACAGGAAGAGACACACATCATCAGAATAAACACACACACACACACACTCACAGGTGTTTCCTCCCAGCTCCACTCAGGTAAACTAACCTCAGCCAACATGAACAATAATACTGATCTGATATTCAATATGTTGGACGGTCAGTTTAATATTTAACTTTGGACTCCTGGACTGAGAATTATTTTATTTTTATTTATTTATTTTAAACCCCCAACGTCTCCTTCCAGGCAGCGCTGCCTGGAAGGCACTAGGATTAGGCAATGGTGATGGTTAGGTTTAAGGTTAGGGTTAGGTGCCTTGAAGTCAACGGTTGCAGCGCTGCCTGGAAGGAGACGTTGGGGGCTTAAAACACCATCGAGCATTATTCACAGCAATGAAAATAGAAAGTAAAGAGCCAGAGAGTTGCATAAATATGTAACACGGTTCATATATAATCTGTCCAAAACTAATATTCTAATACTAATATATTTTTTATTTATTTTATTTTATTGGTTTATTTGATAGGGACCGTGCATATTTATGAACATTGTTGTATAAAAACACCATGTAAATATGCCAGAATTAGTAAAAATAACTACTTTTCATCTGCAGTCCCTAGGCAGGTCACATAGGACTAACATAGAGACAGCCGTCATACAGCACTCATTCACTATACATTAAAAGGTACACATAATGGTGACATATACATTGACAAAACAAACAAACAATAAAAGTACATGATGACAAAGACGTTATTCCTCCACCTCTATACTGCACTCAGTTTACCAGTGGAAGTGTCTGGGTGATGAAATGTGTGACAGTTAACAGTGAGTGTATCCCTGGTCTGTTTGAAGTGAGTTTTAAAGGTGTGAATGTTGGACCCTCTCTGATTGGGGGGGGGGGTGAGCTACTCCAGAGTTGACCTCCTATTATTGACTATACGTTTTGTCCAGAAGTGGTGCGTCTAAATGGTATCACCCAGTCCCCTTTACAGAGGCCCGTGTACTACCGCCGCTTTCAAGTCTTTGGAAAAAGCCATGTAGCGGAGGGGGGGCGAGATTATGTAGCCCTTTATATACTAAACAAGCATACTTCAAATTTAAAAAAATACAAAGCTTAAAAATGTATGTCTCTTTAAGATATCACAATGGAGAGTTTCCAGCCTCTTCTTTAGAAACTGGGTTGGGTCAACGTGAACAAATACTGAACATCTAAGATCAGCTACGATTGTTACATCATCACATCACTGAATATATATTTAGTCTTCTGATGACAGTCACATCTTCATCAAGAGGTTTAGAGGTTCTTACCTGTTAGTTGATGCAGGTACAGCAGCTCTGAGCTCTCAGTCTTCACCTCCACACGTCCTCTCTCAGTCTTCACCTCCACACGTCCTCTCTCAGTCTTCACCTCCACACGTCCTCTCTCTGTCTTCACCTCCACACGTCCTCTCTCTGTCTTCACCTCCACACGTCCTCTCTCAGTCTTCACCTCCACACGTCCTCTCTCAGTCTTCACCTCCACACGTCCTCTCTCAGTCTTCACCTCCACACGTCCTCTCTCAGTCTGTCTGATCAGCATCCGTCCACCTGAGATATTTCTCTGAAATCACATGACCAGAGAGAATCAAACTGCAGAGTCTCACCCAAAGTAACTGATTAACTTTTACTGACTGTCTCACAGAGAAAAAGAACAGTTATTAAGTTATCAACATTTCTATTGACATTATATATGGTTCCTCTAGGCAATATTAACTACTACAGCTACTATTTGTAGTCACTGATCCATTATCTTTATGGTGACTATTATTGTCACTGTTCATCACACCACCAACCAGCACTGTCAGACACCGCCTACCAAGATCCTGGGTCTGTCCCGTCAGTTGTTCCCGATATAGTTCACTATTTAACTAACACTATAGAGGGAACAGTGAGGGTTAGGGTTAGATATAGTTCACTATTTAACTAACTATAGAGGGAACAGTGAGGGAATGAATGTGGGAATGGGTTTTTTAGGCACAGCAAAGGTCAGAGTCAGAGTGGAGGTCTGCAGCCAGAAAGGTTTTGGGGGATTTTTTTAAAGATGTGAACAGCTAACACACTGCACAACAAGACACACAGCTCAACAAGACACACAGCTCCAATGCACAGACACACACACACACACACACACAGAGACACACACATATATCAGCACCACAGGTCCAATGCGTGCACGCACGTGCAATTTTGATTAGCTGATTCACCTGTCTACTAAACTATCTTATGCGTGAAATATGTTAAATATGAATTTAAAATGCTAAAATATATGACACCTGAAGTCCTAGAAGTCCCTAAGGGTTCCCCTCTGAATAATTTATATATATATACTTAAAAATATACAAGTTTAGATGAATTGTTGGTTTGGAAAATTTAAATTTTAAAATAATTTTTAAAACTATAAATAATACTAAGGATAGAGAGGGGAGACGACATGCAGCAAAGGGCCGTGGCCACTGGGGTAAGGACTGAGCCTTGGTACATGGGGCGCACGCTCCACCAGGTGAGCTACCAGGGCACCCTGAGTGTTACTGGGTCTCCTGGTGGTAAACTGGCTCTAAACACGAGTCTAGAATACCTCCATCAGGGTCTTAACACGGTTATATATGATCCTTCATAAACTAATATAGTGTTTGTGATATGTGGAGAGTTTCCAGCCTCTTCTTTAGAAACTGGGTTGGGTCAACGTGAACAAATACTGAACATCTAAGATCAGCTACGATTGTTACATCATCACATCACTGAATATATATTTAGTCTTCTGATGACAGTCAGATCATCACAGGGAGAGGAAAGGTAGCATTTGTCTATAATGTGTCTATAACAGTCTTAGATATGAAACATGGTTCATGTATGATCTGCTGAAAACTAACATTTAATCAGACATCCAACCGTTAGTGAAGCAGAGGCTGGGAGAGCTCCAGATGTCAGATTAAATATTAGTTCTCAGCAGATCATTCATGAACCATGTTTCATATTTACGACTGTTTGAGATAAATACTACCTTTCCTCTCTCCGTATGAACCAGGATCTCAGGGACTACTCAGGGACCAGGTCTGATAAATGTATTAAACATTAATTTATTTACAGCCTCAATAATTCAGTCTCAGTCCAAGAGTCCAACAGTGAGAGAGATTTAATATTAAACCAGAGATCAACAGTCCAACATATCAAATATCATAAAGTATTATTGCTCAGTATAAAACTTTAATAAAAGGTCACATTCCCACCTGCCCTGGCCTCTCTCCTGGAAGCATTACAAATTAAAACTAGAAAATTAAGATAAATATAAATGCCCCGGTGTCACAATACAAAAATCTATCCCAAAATACATTTTATTTAACTTTATTAAAACATTTAAAATGTCTAAATACTTCCTAAAGTACTTTCCCTTGAGGTTAAAAGTACTCTTTAAAGAGTGTCCATGTAACAGATCAATGGTCTGTTAATCTGAAGTTATTGATATGATGACATCCTCTGACCCAAACTAAGACCTTCTGACCCCTCTCCAGGGGTCCAAGGGACTAGGAGGTCAACCAGTGGTGAAAAGTAACTAAGTACATTTACTCCACTACTGTACTTCAGTCCACATGTTGAGGTACTTGTACTTTACTTGAGTCTTTTCTTTTCATGTCACTTTCTACTTCTACTCCACTACATTACTCTGTTACAGCTTAGTTACTAGTTACTTTAGTTACTAGTTACTTTAGTTACTAGTTACTTTAGTTACTAGTTACTTTAGTTACTAGTTACTTTAGTTACTCCGCTACATTACTCTGTTACAGCTTAGTTACTAGTTACTTTAGTTACTAGTTACTTTAGTTACTAGTTACTTTAGTTACTCCACTACATTACTGTGTTACAGCTTAGTTACTAGTTACTTTAGTTACTAGTTACTTTAGTTACTCCACTACATTCATCTGTTCCAGCTTTAGTTACTAGTTACTTTAGTTACTCCACTACATTACTCTGTTACAGCTTTAGTTACTAGTTACTTTAGTTACTAGTTACTTTAGTTACTCCACTACATTCATCTGTTACAGCTTTAGTTACTAGTTACTTTAGTTACTCCACTACATTACTCTGTTACAGCTTTAGTTACTAGTTACTTTAGTTACTCCACTACATTCATCTGTTACAGCTTAGTTACTAGTTACTTTAGTTACTAGTTACTTTAGTTACTAGTTACTTTAGTTACTCCACTACATTACTCTGTTACAGCTTTAGTTACTAGTTACTTTAGTTACTCCACTACATTCATCTGTTACAGCTTTAGTTACTAGTTACTTTAGTTACTAGTTACTTTAGTTACTCCACTACATTACTCTGTTACAGCTTTAGTTACTAGTTACTTTAGTTACTCCACTACATTACTGTGTTACAGCTTAGTTACTAGTTACTTTAGTTACTCCACTACATTCATCTGTTACAGCTTTAGTTACTAGTTACTTTAGTTACTCCACTACATTACTCTGTTCCAGCTTTAGTTACTAGTTACTTTAGTTACTAGTTACTTTAGTTACTCCACTACATTCATCTGTTACAGCTTTAGTTACTAGTTACTTTAGTTACTCCACTACATTCATCTGTTACAGCTTTAGTTACTAGTTACTCCACTACATTCATCTGTTCCAGCTTTAGTTACTAGTTACTTTAGTTACTAGTTACTTTAGTTACTCCGCTACATTCATCTGTTACAGCTTTAGTTACTAGTTACTTTACACATTCAGATTACTGCTCACTAAACATGTAGTTTATAAATCTGATGCCAACCTGACTTTGACTTCACTTCTAATCTTTTATATTTTGAACTCTTGTTTCTGCAGCAACAGAACTGAGAACTTTATTGTTCTTTATCTTTCTCTGAACCTTCAGGAGAGTTTTATAGTCCTCACAGGTGAGACGCTGCTGCAGTCTGATTGGTTGCTCTGACACACACACACACACACACACACACACACACACACACACACACACACACACACACACACACACACACACACACACGTCAACTGACCAGCTTAGCTTAGCTCACGTAAGGATGCTGGAGGGTTTATTCGTGCCTTAGTGACTGATGGGTAAAACAATCTTTAAATTGGTCCAGTATGTATAATACCCATCACCAAACCCACCAGACTCCATGTAAATAATCACTACTTTTAGCATCGTAAAACACACTTCATTCAAAGTGGACAGAAACTAAATACAACTACCAAAAGCCGTCTTGGTTCATCTTTCCACTGTTCCAACAATCACCACTCTGGTTTGGTTGAAATAAACCCTTAATTCACCCATTTACATGTGGAGATATGCTGGCTCTATACACGCTAAAAGTCCTGATTATTTACATGGAGTCTGGTGGAGATATGCTGGCTCTATACACGCTAAAAGTCCTGATTATTTACATGGAGTCTGGTGGAGATATGCTGGCTCTATACACGCTAAAAGTCCTGATTATTTACATGGAGTCTGGTGTAGTTTGGTGATGGTGATTTCAGGGCTGTTTCATGTTAAACTAAAAGGATCTTACTCTTTAACTAAAAGGTCTATCTCTGTAGGAATCCATCCCATAATGTTGTCAGTAGGGTTGGGTTTTATCCGATACCGGTGCCTACTCAATATTTTTTAAATGGTTCCGGTGCTTAAATGACTCTCGAACCGGCGAGGCCGACGCTGGCTGCTGCTGCTGCTGAAGGTCTTGGCCTTGCATCACGTAGGTTATCAAACACGGGGCATTGTTCAGCTTTTAAATACGCTCCTCGTGTCGCCAGATGTTTCTTCAAATTCAATGTTACCTCCCTTGCATGACATTGGTTTAAGGCATCTGTCGCAGAGTGTGCATCTTAGGTTGATTTTTTTTTTAAATGACATTTATATCTGCATTTATATCAAAACCTCGAGACTTTCAAACATCAACATGTCATTTATTAAATGTATTTGTGTCTAAATGACATATAAACATCTTTTCCTATTCTATGTTGTCTGGAAACGCTTCCAACACACTGGCGTGTGGCGTGAAAACTAGGCGTCGGTTCTATTTCTAGCATGCACGTGTTTTCTGAGACATGCGTGTCACACAGGCAGTGTGCAAGTTCTAACCTGTTACCATGGGAGCCCAAATAAAAACGGACAAGCCACGCAGCCGACACGCTCACGCCACGCAGCCGACACGCTCACGCCACGCAGCCAACACGCTCGCGCCACGCAGCCGACACGCCACACAGCCGACGCGCTCACGCCACGCAGCCAACACGCTCGCGCCACGCAGCCAGTGTGCAGCCAGTGTGCAGCCAGCCTTAGACGTGAGATGCAGGCACCTTCGGCATCTTCATTGATCCTCTCACTATCAGTTCTGATCAACAAGTGTGCTGAGTAGCAGCACTGA
>NC_050186.1:8865901-8875901 GCF_008315115.2 Sander lucioperca
AGAGTAGTCTCCAGATGTTACCTGAGTAATATGTCAGTGTGTGTGAGTAGTCTCCAGATGTTACCTGAGTAACATGTCAGTGTGTGAGTAGTCTCCAGATGTTACCTGAGTAACATGTCAGTGTGTGAGTAGTCTCCAGATGTTACCTGAGTAACATGTCAGTGTGTGAGTAGTCTCCAGATGTTACCTGAGTAATATGTCAGTACTAGGGCTGCAACTAACAATTATTCATAGTTGATTAATCTGTTGATTATTTTCTCGATTAATGGATTAGTTGTTTGGTCTCTAAAATGTCAGAAAATGGTGAAAAATGTGGATCAGTGTTTCCCAAACGGCCAAGATGATGTCCTCAAATGTCTTGTATTGTTCACAACTCAAAAGATCTTCAGTTTACTGTCACAGAGGAGAGAAGGAACTAGAAGATATTCACATTTAACAAGCTGGAATCAGAGAATTTTTACTTTTGTCTTTAAAAAAATTACTCAAACCGACAAATCGATTATCAAAATAGTTGGCGATTAATTTAAAAGTTGACAACTAATCAATTAATCGATTAATCGTTGCAGCTCTAGTCAGTATGTGTGAGTAGTCTCCAGATGTTACCTGAGTAACATGTCAGTATGTGTGAGTAGTCTCCAGATGTTACCTGAGTAACATGTCAGTATGTGTGAGTAGTCTCCAGATGTTACCTGAGTAACATGTCAGTGTGTGAGTAGTCTCCAGATGTTACCTGAGTAACATGTCAGTATGTGTGAGTAGTCTCCAGATGTTACCTGAGTAACATGTCAGTATGTGTGAGTAGTCTCCAGATGTTACCTGAGTAATATGTCAGTGTGTGAGTAGTCTCCAGATGTTACCTGAGTAACATGTCAGTATGTGTGAGTAGTCTCCAGATGTTACCTGAGTAACATGTCAGTGTGTGTGAGTAGTCTCCAGATGTTACCTGAGTAACATGTCAGTGTGTGAGTAGTCTCCAGATGTTACCTGAGTAATATGTCAGTGTGTGAGTAGTCTCCAGATGTTACCTGAGTAACATGTCAGTATGTGTGAGTAGTCTCCAGATGTTACCTGAGTAACATGTCAGTGTGTGAGTAGTCTCCAGATGTTACCTGAGTAACATGTCAGTGTGTGAGTAGTCTCCAGATGTTACCTGAGTAACATGTCAGTGTGTGAGTAGTCTCCAGATGTTACCTGAGCGTCCTCCAGCGTCCTGAGGTTCAGCAGGTGAACGTCACACGGCAGCGAGGAGCGTAGCGGCAGGAAGGGGCGGAGCTTTGGCAGCTGGTTGTCACTCGGGGCAACCATGGTGATGGGGGGGTGGCAGAGGGAGAGCGAGGTCAGGTGGGCGAGCAGAGACAGGTGTTCTACTGAGGCTCCTCCCACTTCCTGTTACACAGAACAAACAAAGGAAAAATACAAATGGAAAAAAATCAGTCTGGACACACACACACACACACACACACACACACACACACACAAACACACACAGACCACGCCCCTACATGAAGCCCCTCCCCCTTACATCAGCCCCTCACATAAGCCCCTCCTCCTTACCTTAGCCCCTCCCCTCCGGTCCTCCAGCAGCAGCTGGAACAGGCTGGCTGTCAGCTTGTTGTCGGTGACGCCCTGGCCCAGGCCGCGGTTATCATCCTGCTGCAGACGCCGGTCCAACACCAGCTCCAGCTCACCTAGAGGTCAGAGGTCAGAGGTAGAGCTGGGCAATATATCGATATTATATTGATATCGCGATATGAGACTAGATATCGACTTAGATTTTGGATATCGTAATATGGCATAAGTGGTGTTTTTTCCTGGTTTTAAAGGCTGCATTACAGTAAAGTGAAGTCATTTTCTGAACTGACCAGACTGTAACTGTTCTATTATTTGCCTTTACCCACTTAGTCATTATATCCACATTACTGATGATTATTGATCTAAAATCTCATTGTGTAAATATTTTGTGAAAGCACCATTAGTCAACACTACAATATCGTTGCGGTATCGATATCGAGGTATTCGGTCAAAAATATTGTGTCCCGTATCCCTAAATATCCCTAGTCAAACGTCACAAGTTAAATAAAGAGGTCTTTCAAACTCAAAGTCAGAGTTACGATACATAAAGTCAACTTCAAACCACAGAGTTAAACTGCTGAAGCCTGTTTAATAACACAGACAGTCTCCTGGTAAACATTAATAAATCATCTTGTCACCTTGTCCATCTCTGAATGCAACGTAACAGGGAGGAGAGTAAAGATGGAGAGCTCCTAAAGCTTAGTTCCATATAAATGCACGGATAATTTATGGTTTTGTCGTTAGTGAAAAACAACATTGACCTTGTAGTTGAAAAAGGAGCCTCATATAAGAATGACATTTCCTCCTCTGGAGTCCGTTCATTCACATTCAGAGATCGCCTATTTTAGACTGGCGAGATGGACGGTGAGCGTAAACAACAACTGCTAACGTGAGTTGTTAAAACCTTTCTTTTTAGTAAACTCTGGGTACACAACCAATGTTGTCAATGCTTTCGTTAAGGTGTAGAGCTCCTGGTGATACTTGGAGCAAAGTCTCATGTTGTGTCGAGCCTTCTTAGTGTTTTAAAAATAACTATTTTGAGGCTAGCATAAAAGTGCCCCTAGCACTCCCATTCAAAAGGCCATTTGACCCAAAAACGAGAATACGGTCAATGGCGTTTCCGTCCTAATTATGCTTTTAAACGAAAGTTTGACTCCGGTACATTCACAAAAAGACCCTAGGTTGCATTTTGGCGAGAGTTAGGCTTTAATAATGTGGAGTTCCTCAGGGAAGCGTCCCGGGGCCTCGGATGTTTCTATTAAACCTGATATAAAGGAAGCAGTCCTACATTAAGGCTGCTTTCACAGCTCACCCATTTTAAATTCATTTTAACCAATTTTCGAAAAGTTTCTATATCAGAAATTTGGGTTTCTTTCAACCAATGTTTTTAATGTTTGTGTGTCTGTTCTGATGGCCGTCTTGAATGAGTTTTTTCCAGGTTAAATAAAACCAGCAGAGCAGTGTTACCTGGTCTACCTGTAGAGAGCAGTGTTACCTGGTCTGTCTGTAGAGAGCAGTGTTACCTGGTCTGTCTGTAGAGAGCAGTGTTACCTGGTCTGTCTGTAGAGAGCAGTGTTACCTGGTCTGTCTGTAGAGAGCAGTGTTACCTGGTCTGTCTGTAGAGAGCAGTGTTACCTGGTCTGTCTGTAGAGAGCAGTGTTACCTGGTCTGTCTGTAGAGAGCAGTGTTACCTGGTCTGTCTGTAGAGAGCAGTGTTACCTGGTCTACCTGTAGAGAGCAGTGTTACCTGGTCTACCTGTAGAGAGCAGTGTTACCTGGTCTGTCTGTAGAGAGCAGTGTTACCTGGTCTGTCTGTAGAGAGCAGTGTTACCTGGTCTACCTGTAGAGAGCAGTGTTACCTGGTCTACCTGTAGAGAGCAGTGTTACCTGGTCTGTCTGTAGAGAGCAGTGTTACCTGGTCTGTCTGTAGAGAGCAGTGTTACCTGGTCTACCTGTAGAGAGCAGTGTTACCTGGTCTGTCTGTAGAGAGCAGTGTTACCTGGTCTGTCTGTAGAGAGCAGTGTTACCTGGTCTGTCTGTAGAGAGCAGTGTTACCTGGTCTGTCTGTAGAGAGCAGTGTTACCTGGTCTGTCTGTAGAGAGCAGTGTTACCTGGTCTGTCTGTAGAGAGCAGTGTTACCTGGTCTGTCTGTAGAGAGCAGTGTTACCTGGTCTGAGCGCTGCGACGGCCTGACTCTGGGCCGCCAGCAGAGTCAGACGAGACGCTGAGTCCTGCAGGAACGCAGCCGTGCTCATCGGGTAGAAGTTGGCCTGCAGAGGGAGCTTGGCCAAGGTCCTCCGCTGCTGCATCTAAACATCACAGTCAGTAAAGGATAAATAAACACTAAGGGCCCTATCGTGCACCCGGCGGAGCACGGCACAAAGCTCGACGCAAGTGTCTTTGCTATTTTAAGACCGTCCAGCGCCCACGTGGTTTAAATATCAAACGCACCTGCACCCATCTGTGGCCCACAGGTGTGCTGTCTTACAGGGAGGTGTGTTCAGGTGCATTCTGCTGGTCTTACAGGGAGGTGTGTTCAGGTGCATTCTGGGCGTGCTGGTCTTACAGGGAGGTGTGTTCAGGTGCATTCTGGGAATATTGCTATCTTGAGGCAGCGGGAAGTGTTTAGACAATACAGAGATGTGTGTCATTTATTTTCACAAAGAACAATAAATTACAAACTAAAGATGCTCTGTTCTTTTGGCTGCAGAGATGAGAACACAATTCACAACATTCTTTTTTAAATTCCCTTTTTGAGATAAAATTCTTTTAAAAGTAAAACTGTTTAATGCACTGTGGGCTCAATGTTTGATATATAAAAAATCTGAATAGTATTTTTGTGAAGAACAGTCTGGAGATGAAGTTAACGAAGTTTGTTGTCAATAGAGCCAAAAATGTGGGAGGAGATAGGTTTAAGAAGTTTGGCAGTTTTTGTGTGGAATTGTCGCCCAGCGTTAGGGTTAGGCATTGAGAACAGATTACTTGGAAATGTTTAAAAAATGATGATTCCAGTGGAATCGTTTCTTTACTGGAATCATTTGGAGGATTTGGTTCCAAATCTAACATGCCAAGTTTTGGTTTCCGTAGCGACCAGGCGCTCTAGTGTGACTGTATTTTACGTTGAGAAAGCTGTAAAACTGCTACCCACCATTGAATCAAAATAAAACTTTCCTCTTATTTGTGAAATAAGCATGTGACCATTTTCAACTCCACCCTCAAAGAAACAGAATCGAGAATCGATAAGAACCGGAATCGAAAGGAAGAATCACAATTGGAATCAGAATCGTTAAAATCCAAACGATGCCCAACCCTACCCACCGTTTATGTAATTCATGGTCTTTGGGAAAAGTAAAAAAACTAACAGAAGAATTGCATCTTGCAGACACTACATTACGGCAAACAGCAGTGGTGGCTGGAAGAGCTGTCATCACGTCTTTGAAAGTCAAGACGAAGTATTACAAGTAAAAACATTAACATAAACAACACAACATCAGTCCCTCCAGAAAAACGCGATTATATGATCGCATAATTCAATGCATAATCAGCCAAAGTCCGCATATTTATGCGGGGGGCGCATTTTTTCAAATATGCCGCACTTTCGCCGCATAAATTGCCGATTCCCGTGCAAAATATGCGGGGCTTGCATGATTTTATAATCCTCGCATTTTTGTTGCAAAAAAGTATATCTTATCAGAAAGTTGAAAAATGTTGCATTTACTTCATACAAGAGCAGCCTTTTTCCCCTGTTGCCATGGGAACGTTATGAAGTGACGTAATTACGCGACGTGAACATCATCGAAAAGCTGCAAACCCCGCGATGAAGACATGATGAAACCACAGTTTTTGCAAGTTCCCTCAATTTCATCACATAAAATTGCATAAATATCCGGCATATTCCATCACATTTTTTAAGAAAATGTGCCGCATAATCAAGGATTTTTGCCCGCAACAATCACAAAAAAACTCCACGTTTCTGGAAGGACTGAAGAATGACGAAAATGAACAGTTTTGGATGTTTTGGTAATGGTAGCATAACATTCTATGATAACCGGTAATTTACATCCATCCTGAGATTTAACCGGAGATACGTCATGCTCGCCTGTGCATATCGCCTATTAATGATTACTTTCATTGAATTTTTCATTGAATTTTGGTTGTGTATATAGCATTTTGAATTTTTTGTTAGTATCCTGACTAAACTTTGACATAAACCAGTCTGTGATTCACTCAACATCCTCTGATCTTCACTATTAATCAAAACTATTCATCATTTCTGCTTTTATTAACTCAAAAATTAAGTATTAAATTTAGTAAATTAGATTTAATGACCATGAATTTAAAAAAGCGTTGAGAAACAAAGAAGCGGTGATTGCGTTACGTTACAACTGTTACACGTTTAGTTAAGATGGAAACCAACCTGGAAGCCGTTGAGGTCGGAGTAGAAGCGGTTGCCGTTGGCGACGTCGCTGACGAGCCGCATGGCTAGCTCGCGGTTGAACTCTGACCTGATGTCCACCTTGTTGGAAATCTCCAGGGATCTCCCAGCATGCCCTGGGGCAGACGCAGACAAGAGGCTTTTATTGTGAAATCCTCAGACTGATGATGATCTTTAGATTCATTAAGACAGAGAAGTCCCGCCCCTTATATAAGTCCCGCCCTTTATATAAGTCCCGCCCCTCCCTGTGTGTAAGCCCCACCCCTTCAAGATAAAGCCCCTCCAGGAGGTGACATTTTTTTGTAGGATGGCCAGTACTCGCTGCCTGCTCTGGTTGGGTTGTAATCTTTCTGTAAAAGGTGTAACCGTGGTTACCCTCCAGGTGGTAGAGTCGGACTGTGTGTGTGAAGTGTCTGAAACAGGAAGTGATGTCAGAGAAGACCGGACCTCTGGAGACCCGAACCAGGGGGGGCTCCGGGGGGGAATAGACCTGAACACACACAGACACACACAGACATACACAGACAGAGAGACACACACACACACACACACACAGACACACACAGAGAGACACACACACACACACACACACACACACACACACACACACACACATACAGAGAGACACACACACACACACACACACACACACACACACACACACAGAGAGACACACACACACACACACACACACACAGACACACACAGTAAAATATAACTAAAATAAGCAGTGAAGACTTTAAACTGAAACTACATAAAAAGTAAAACCTTCAAGAAAAACAGAAACTATATTGCAGATAAAAATAAAAATGAAATTCCAGCAACAATTAATAACTTCAACCCTGGAGACAGAACGGATGCTAGCAACCACTCTGAAAACTCAGGCTCCATCTCCAATATAATACATACAGTATATATACATATACATGTATACATATAAACATACACACACACACACACACACTATATTATACATTACAGCCAAATTAAAGCTCCATCTCTTTGTCAAGTGCTTGAGTTTTGATCCCAAAGTGATCTCTGTGCACCAAGTGTTTTTGGGAGGCTGCCTATGAGAGCCGTTACCCACCAACCAGACGGCGACCGTCGGCAGTAAAGTCAGTCGACTGATCAGTCTCCCCGAGGTCCAGAAAATGTCTCAGAACACACTGAGGAGACGCCGACTTGAGCGTACGTCTCCATAGCAGCAGGCGACACTGATCTGGATTGTTTCCCAGAAAATGAAAACCAGCAGCTGATTGGACGAACGCGTCACGTGGGTCTGGTTTCTCCTGAAATTCACAGCCAGACTGTCATGGCGACTCGTTCAGAATATGATCTCATATTGGACTAAAATAGTTCACCGAAACGTGTTTCTGAAAACATTTGAAGAGAGAAATAGGCCGTGCAGTTGCTGAATCTGTCTTCATTTCAGATCAACAAAGGTCAGTTTAGAAGATTTTACTCAGATTTTGAGAGACTCTAGTCACGCTCGCCATTTCTGGGTGAGTCCCGACTGCCCTGTCTCTGACTGTCCTGTCTCTGACTGTCCTGTCTCTGACTGTCCTGTCTCTGACTGTCCTGTCTCTGACTGTCCTGTCTCTGACTGCCCTGTCTCTGACTGTCCTGTCTCCGACTGCCCTGTCTCTGACTGTCCTGTCTCTGACTGTCCTGTCTCTGACTGCCCTGTCTCTGACTGTCCTGTCTCTGACTGCCCTGTCTCTGTCTGTCCTGTCTCTGACTGCCCTGTCTCTGACTGTCCTGTCTCTGACTGTCCTGTCTCTGACTGCCCTGTCTCTGACTGTCCTGTCTCTGACTGTCCTGTCTCTGACTGCCCTGTCTCTGACTGTCCTGTCTCCGACTGTCCCGTGTCTGACTGTCCCGTGTCTGACTGCCCTGTCTCTGACTGCCCTGTCTCTGACTGTCCTGTCTCTGACTGCCCTGTCTCTGACTGCCCTGTCTCTGACTGTCCTGTCTCCGACTGTCCCGTGTCTGACTGTCCCGTGTCTGACTGTCCTGTCTCTGACTGTCCTGTCTCTGACTGCCCTGTCTCTGACTGCCCTGTCTCTGACTGTCCTGTCTCCGACTGTCCCGTGTCTGACTGTCCCGTGTCTGACTGTCCTGTCTCTGACTGTCCTGTCTCTGACTGCCCTGTCTCTGACTGTCCTGTCTCTGACTGTCCTGTCTCTGACTGCCCTGTCTCTGACTGCCCTGTCTCTGACTGTCCTGTCTCTGACTGCCCTGTCTCTGACTGCCCTGTCTCTGACTGTCCTGTCTCTGACTGCCCCGTCTCTGACTGTCCCGTCTCTGACTGTCCCGTCTCTGACTGTCCCGTCTCCGACTGTCCTGTGTCTGACTGTCCTGTCTCTGACTGAACACGTCAGGTCGTCCAAAATGAAGGCTGACGGCCCCTCGGACGGACGACGGCACGAACCCACCGACCAGACTCGAGTCACCGACCTCTCAGACTGTCAGACGCTGATTATCAGGTTGGTGTGTCAGCGCTCTGAGCCTGACTCTAAACTAAAACTAAAACCTAAGTGAACATTGAGAAAGCTTAGAGCCTGGGTCCAGACTGGTTCTGGTTTTGGTTCTGGACTCACCTGGGCTCCCTCCTCCCCCGGCAGGAACAGGTACGCTCCGCTCTTGTCCCGGTTGGCTCCGGTTCTGGTTCCGTACCACAGGAACTGGACCTGGAGCCGCCGCACCAGACCGGACTGCAGACGCAGCTTCTGCATTTCAAAATAAAACGTTTCCCTTAAAACTGAATTAGTCAAAATAAATAATTATTAAACTAAATAGATTCTTCAACAACCAGATAAAATCAGTGATTACACTCCTGATTATAATAGTTAAATTATTAATATCAACATGAACTCATTAATTTTAACAATTTCTCTAACGCAACATTTATTATTTTAATGTATTAAACAAATTATAATATCTACATCTTTCTTTTTAAATAATAGTATTTTATATTGTATTTAAGGGTACATAAACATATTTGGGGGTTTTGATTAATTATTTAAATTTGACACTGAAAATATGTCATTTTTTTAAAACTTTTTTTGAAAATTGTAATTTGTGATTGATTGATTTTTATTAACGTGTATTTTTGTTAGTGTTAATTATGTCTAAACTAGAGGCCAAACGATTTTTGGCATTTTTTACATAATTGGCATCGGCCAATTGTTTTTCTTTTTCTTTTTTAATTCAGGGCAGAAGTGAAGATCCACTAAGATCTATTTGTTCAAGTGTTCTACATTTTCTTCAGACCTAAAACAAAGAAGTGCTGCTGGTTGCTACTGGGTGCAGCAATATGTTAAAATTCTTGATTTATTTTATTATGAAAGTCTGCAGATTTGTGTTGAAGTTTGAAAAGTGCTGCTAAAGCACTAAACTTTATTTTATCATTGAAAAGTTTATTTTCTTCTTACCTGTTTCGTTTATTTAATATATTATTTACACATTATATGTTTTAACATTAAACATTTACATTAAGCATTTCTAATTGTGTGCAGATTGGTGAAGTGTTCAATAAATGTTGTTGTTGAGAAATGTTGTATCTTTTAGAGCTGCAACTAACGATTATTTTCATAGTTGATTAATCGGTCGATTATTTCTCGATTAATCGTTTAGTTGTTTGATTTATAAAAATGTCAAAACATGGTGAAAAATGTGGATCAGAGTTTCCCAAAAACTAAGAGGACGTCCTCAAGATCTTCAGTTAACTGTCAGAGGAGAGAAGATACTAGAAGATCTTCAGTTAACTGTCAGAGGAGAGAAGAAACTAGAAGATCTTCAGTTAACTGTCAGAGGAGAGAAGAGACTAGAAGATCTTCAGTTAACTGTCCCAGAGGAGAGAAGAGACTAGAAGATCTTCAGTTAACTGTCAGAGGAGAGAAGAGACTAGAAGATCTTCAGAATCAGAGAAATCTGATTTTTTTTAATAAAAAAATGACTCAAACGATTAATTGATTATCAAAATAGTTGGCG
>NC_050186.1:8880901-8883401 GCF_008315115.2 Sander lucioperca
TTATATTTATTTATATAATAAATGAATATAATATAATATATATAATAAATATAATATAATAAATATAATAAATACTGTATGATCCTCTTCATGCAGATGCAGAGACATTACACGCAGATGCTAACGTATTTATGATGTATTTAGCACTTTGAACGTTTATTTTCCAACATGTGTCATTAGTTCTGACGTTGTTGTGTCTGTTCTCCTTCCTGTTCTGTATTTAACTAAAATCTTTTCTTCAGTGAATGCTGATGCTGTAGCGAGACCTTTAAACCAACAAATGCTAACGTGCTAACGGCGAGCCAACAGGAAGTAGTCACCTGTTCCCGTAGTCGACCACCACGTGGTCGCGGGCGGTGCCGGTGACGGCGTCGTGGTGCTGGAACAGCGCCAGGCTCCGCCTCCCCGTCGTCAGACGCCCAAAGTGTTCCCGCGCCGGGAAATCTGCCGCCAGACGGCCGCCGCCATAGAAACGCCGCATCTCAGCCAGCGTGAGGCTGAAGAGAATTTCTGTCGCTCTGCAGAGAGAAACAACAGACAGATTCCATTATTAAATATAATAACGTAGGTTGTTTACATTAT
This sequence comes from Sander lucioperca, assembly GCF_008315115.2. Classification (NCBI taxonomy): domain Eukaryota; kingdom Metazoa; phylum Chordata; class Actinopteri; order Perciformes; family Percidae; genus Sander; species Sander lucioperca. The sequence goes on from NC_050186.1 coordinate 8,881,484, forward strand.
TAACCGCAGAATACTAGCCTAGAAATCTAGACACACTCAGGGCTTAAAGTGGAATATTTCCCCAACAGCTGGATGGGGGTCAGACCCAGACCCAACATCTGGATGGGGGTCAGACCCAGACCCAACATCTGGATCTGGATGGGGGTCAGACCCAGACCCAACATCTGGATGGGGGTCAGACCAAGACCCAACAGCTGGATGGGGGTCAGACCCAGACCCAACAGCTGGATGGGGGTCAGAACCAGACCCAACATCTGGATGTGGGTCAGACCCAGACCCAACATCTGGATCTGGATGGGGGTCAGACCCAGACCCAACATCTGGATCTGGATGGGGGTCAGACCCAGACCCAACATCTGGATGGGGGTCAGACCCAGACCCAACATCTGGATGAAGGTCAGACGCAGACCCAACAGCTGGATGGGGGTCAGACCCAGACCCAACAGCTGGATGGGGGTCAGACCCAGACCAACAGCTGGATGGGGGTCAGACCCAGACCAACAGCTGGATGGGGGTCAGACCCAGACCCAACATCTGGATGGGGGTCAGACCCAGACCTAACATCTGGATGAAGGTCAGACGCAGACCCAACATCTGGATGGGGGTCAGACCCAGACCCAACAGCTGGATGGGGGTCAGACCCAGACCAACAGCTGGATGGGGGTCAGACCCAGACCAACAGCTGGATGGGGGTCAGACCCAGACCCAACATCTGGATGGGGGTCAGACCCAGACCTAACATCTGGCTGGTCAGGCGAGTATGTTGTCATGGTTACCTGAGCGTGGCCTCCAGCGTCCTGTCGAGGCGTTTGTAGAAGGGTCTGGAGGTGAAGTAGCCGCTCCAGTAATGGTCGTCCCGGTCGGCGTACGTGAAGAAGTCGCCGCGCACCGTCGGCAGAGTGGACCCGGCCGTCGCCACACGCCGAGACAGCGCCGAGAAATAATCAGACAGAGTCCCGAAACGAGCCTGGAAACACACAGGAGAAGAAGAAGGAGAAGGAGGAGAAGAAGAAGAAGGAGACACTGTTTAGTTTTGACTTAATAAAATAAATTCCAGTCATTTCTGTTTCTGTCCAGAATGTTCTAGTGATTCTTTAATGCTGCACGTTGTCTATTTAATGTCTCTAGTTGTGTTTAGTCTCCAGCCAATCAGATCACTGAGATCTGGAGACCTGAGTCAGAAAAACAGCAATAATATCAACCAAAGAAAGTCCCAAAAAAGCCACAAAATGACCAAACAAATGACGAAAAAGCCACAAAAACATTAAAAAAAAATTGAAAAAAAAAACAGAAAAAAGAGATAAAACGACGACAAAAAACAGCCAATGACTTTTTTTTTTTTAAAGCAACAGAAACGACGAAAAAAGCCACAAAAATATCGACAAAGCAAAAAAAAACACACACACACACACGCTGCTGCAGCACAGAGCTGTGGAGGAGGGTCTGGACCTGAGAGACCAGGTCTGACCTGTGGAGGAGGGTCTGGACCTGAGAGACCAGGTCTGACCTGTGGAGGAGGGTCTGGACCTGAGAGACCAGGTCTGACCTGTGGAGGAGGGTCTGGACCTGAGAGACTAGGTCTGACCTGTGGAGGAGGGTCTGGACCTGAGAGACCAGGTCTGACCTGTGGAGGAGGGTCTGGACCTGAGAGACCAGGTCTGACCTGTGGAGGAGGGTCTGGACCTGAGAGACCAGGTCTGACCTGTGGAGGAGGGTCTGGACCTGAGAGACCAGGTCTGACCTGTGGAGGAGGGTCTGGACCTGAGAGACTAGGTCTGACCTGTGGAGGAGGGTCTGGACCTGAGAGACCAGGTCTGACCTGTGGAGGAGGGTCTGGACCTGAGAGACCAGGTCTGACCTGTGGAGGAGGGTCTGGACCTGAGAGACCAGGTCTGACCTGTGGAGGAGGGTCTGGACC
>NC_050186.1:8885901-8913401 GCF_008315115.2 Sander lucioperca
CTGCTGACCTCTCCTGGACGTTCAGCTCTGTGATTGGCTGCGGCGGGATCCTCCAGGGACAGAAGACCCGCCCCCCCGGCAGCCGGTGGAAGTCGAACTGGCAGCAGACGGCCGGGTTGGGACCGCACGTGTGGGGAACGTCGTAGCTGTAGAACGGCATCATGTGACACGTGATGTCACTGCGGGGGGAGGAGTCTGGAAACAGGAAGTGGGTGGAGTTAGTTTTACATACAGTTTTGGGGATGTAAAGTCACTGTGGCCACACCCACCCCAGCTCTGTCGCCATAGGAACTCGAGCGTGCGCTGCTGGGCGAAGTGCTTCTTGACGGCGTAGTGAACGCGTTGGATGACCATGTGGCTAAGCCCCGCCCCCTTCAGCAGGTAGGCCATGGAGGGGGAGTGGCCAAACGGATCCACCGCCCAACCGGTGCTCGGCTTCACACCTGCAGACAAACAACAACAACAACACTTTAAACACACTCATATACACACACACACACACACACACACACACACATATACATATATATATATACAGAGTACAAGTACAAAGACAGACCAGATGTGTAAAAAGAGCAGAAAAGTGCAACGTGATATCAAGTATAGACAGGACCAGAGATATAGAGCAGTGTAGACAGTAGTGTACAGTTGATTAACAGAAGGTGGTTTAGAGTAATATAAATTAAATATAAATATGTGTAGTGTATTAGCAGTTACCTTATAAGAGCTGAATAATAAATAAATATATACCGTATTATTAGACAGACAATCTCAACTAATATAATAATATATTTTAAGGATGTGTGTGTTTGTTCCTCGGGAGAGATTTAATGTAATCTAATCTAATCATACTGTCATGCCAACCAGTAACCATGCCAACCAGTAACCACTGTTCACTTTTACGTTCAAAACAAACATCATTTTGTGAAAATGGGTTCAGAATTAACGAAGCCAGACGACTTGCACAAGATATTCCACATCGTTAAGACATTGTTCATATTATACTTTTCAATAACATTCATAATAATTAAACTCATTCCCACTTTTAACCATGCCAACCAGATCAGTGACAATAAGTACTTAATTTAAATATCTTTATAAAACAGACCTGCATAATGAATAACTTCAAATGTAGCCTACAAAAATATGAATCCAGTTGTGCCGTCTGGCCGTCAAGTGTTTCAACGCATGCGTGACACAAATGGTTTAGGAAACGTTCTCTACTACGTATGTATGGGCATGCACACGTAACAGAGTTATTTAGTGATTCCACTTGCCAGGGTTTAATCATCCAATACCAAGAGGTTGTATTGACATTCTGTATTGTGATTGGTCAGTGGGCGTCTCCTCTGTAGATATATGCCCTGGTCACTTAGCGGTGCCTGTGCACGAGGAGCGTGCCCGTGGTAGGTTGGATCACACCCAGTCATAAGCACATGTTGATTGTTTCTTTTAATAATATTTCATTAACATGCCATGTTGATATGATGATGTATAAATACTTCTGTAGAATGTAGCGACGGCTATGTATACCGTTTGAAATGCTTATCTCGTGCAATGTACAGAAAGTGCTTAGGTCATGCTAGTTAGCTTAGCATGCTAGGTTGCTAATTAGCTGTTGTCCATCCGTAAAAATGCGTAGATTTTGTGTGTGTACTGTGTCCTACGTGGCTGACCAGGATATCACTCTTTGTTCACCAGAATCAATCTGACCAGACTGAGACGCAAGTGAAGTCTTCAGTTAATACACAACGCAGAGATGACATTGGTTACACGCATCTCGGATCGTACCGACAGTATCTACGTGTATAAATATATAGGGACAGGAAACAGGAAGTGAGGTACCGAGGTGTCTCTGGATCCACTGGTGTCCCTCCATCAGCTGATCCAACATAGCGAAGTAGTGACTGTTGGCTTCGTCCGCCATCACCCAGCCGCCCGTCACCATCTCCAGCTGCCCCGCCTCCACCAGGCTGGCCAATCAGAGAGCAGCACGCACACCACAGAGGAAGAGAAGACAACAGGATTTAATATTTTCATATATATATATATATATATATATATATATATATATATATATATATATATATATATATATATATATATATATATATATATATATATATAAACTAATATTACAAAAAGAAACAACACTGACGTCTCAGACTGGGACATGTCTCAGACATGGAGCGTACCACGTGATGTGTGTGCATATTTCAACGTCAGACTGAGACGTCGAAATATGCACACACGTCACATGGTACGCTCCATAGGGTCTGTCACGTAGTGGACATGTGCCCTGACGTGCACTAACATCTGCACATGGTAACCACGGTAACTGGCCAATGAAACATGATCATTTTCAAGCTCTAAATCAAACACAACTAAGCCACACAGCCAACGGACGGGACGCAGCGCTCCACTACATAAACTAAATATTGCATACTTATCGCAACCTTTTGATATAACATTGGGATATTGAGTTGATATACAGTGCTCAGCATGAGTTTATGAACCCACGCTAAAGTTGACTAAAAAGAGGAATAAAAAATTGATGTTAATGCCTTGATTAAAAAAATGAGGAAAAATCCAACCTTTAAGGACACCAATTTTCTTTGTGAATGAATAATGTATCGTAAATAAATAAATGTTCTTCCTTAAAATACAGGGGGCATAAGTCAGTACACCCCTATGTTAAATTCCCATAGAGGCAGGCAGACTTTTATTTTGAAAGGCCAGTTATTACATGGATCCAGGATACTATGCATCCTGATAAAGTTCCCTTGGCCCCCACATCATCACATACCCTTCACCATACCCCACATCATCACATACCCTTCACCATACCCCACATCATCACATACCCTTCACCATACCCCACATCATCACATACCCTTCACCATACCCCCACATCATCACATACCCTTCACCATACCCCACATCACCACATACCCTTCACCATACCCCCACATCATCACATACCCTTCACCATACCCCACATCATCACATACCCTTCACCATACCCCACATCATCACATACCCTTCACCATACCCCACATCATCACATACCCTTCACCATACCCCACATCATCACATACCCTTCACCATACCCCACATCACCACATACCCTTCACCATACCCCACATCATCACATACCCTTCACCATACCCCCACATCATCACATACCCTTCACCATACCCCACATCATCACATACCCTTCACCATACCCCACATCATCACATACCCTTCACCATACCCCACATCATCACATACCCTTCACCATACCCCACATCATCACATACCCTTCACCATACCCCACATCATCACATACCCTTCACCATACCCCACATCATCACATACCCTTCACCATACCTAGAGAATGGGATGGGCTACTTTCCATAATGCAAATCAGACCAGCTATTAGGCTAACATAAAACCATGCAAATGGAGGGGTCTAGTTCTAGTGTCTAGTGTCTGGTAGGCGTTACTCAGAGGAACATTATCAGACTCGCTCTGCTCAGTGTTTACTTCCTGGAACAAGTTACAGCACTCCCTTCAAATCAAGTCACACTTAACCCTTTTAGACATTTTAGAAATCTTAATTTAAACCTCCAAACTTCTACTTGTTGCTTTACATAGTTGTACTTCTTTTGCATCCTGGTTGTTCTGATCTGTTTATCGAATATTTTTTTCTTTTTGAAAAGTTTTAGGGCCCTATCTTGCACCCAGCGCAGCGCAAAGCCCGACCCAAATCTCTTTGCTAGTTTAAGACCGACCCAGTTGTCAGTTTCCCGTCCAGCGCCCACGTTGTTTAAATAGTAAATGCACCTGCACCCATCTGTGGCCCATGGCTGGTCTTACAGGGAGGTGTGTTCAGGGCGTGCTGGTCTTACAGGGAGGTGTGTTCAGGTGCATTCTGGGCGTGCTGGTCTTACAGGGAGGTGTGTTCAGGTGCATTCTGGGTGTGCTGGTCTTACAGGGAGGTGTGTTCAGGTGCATTCTGGGCGTGCTGGTCTTACAGGGAGGTGTGTTCAGGTGCATTCTGGGAGTATTGCTATCTTGAGGCAGCAGGAAGTGATGGCACCATTGATCAACAAAAACCTGGTCTAAAGTCAATAACGCAGCATTTCATTGTTATTTTAACAGAGCATTAGTAAAATGATCCTAGGCTCGTGCACAGCGCACACACTATGCTTGTTACACACACAGGGACACACAGCAGCACACACACATGCAGAAGATTACTAATAAAAATATTACGATGCAAATCCTCCATCATAACAGCAATGCTCCAAGGTCCAAACACGCCTGGCTTTTAAAGGGAATGGGAGATGATCTCTGATTGGTTGATTGCATGTTACGCCCAAAACATCCCTCTGATTAATGAAGACACTAAGTACAACCTTTTAGAACCCTTTAGAACCCTTTAGAACCATGCACCCGGCACACGGACACTTGTTTCCGCCGTCAAACTAGAAGAAGTGGATTTGGACACGCCCTAAACACACCTGCACCAGGCGCTTCACGCCGTGACCTCAGACCGTTAAAATAGAGCCCTTAAACCTTTTGGACATTTTAGAAATCTGACTTTAAACCTCCAAACTTCTACTTGTTGCTTTACATAGTGGTACTTGCTTTGCATCCTGGTTGTTCTGATCTGTTTATCGAATAGTTTTACAGTCTCTGGTTCTTCTCTGTCTGTCTCTGTGTGTAACTGGGTGTGGATGACGGAGACCAGAGTATTAATAATATGTAAGTGTCTCTGGTTCTTCTCTGTCTGTCTGTCTGTCTGTCTGTCTGTCTGTCTGTAACTGGGTGTGGATGATGGAGACCAGAGTATTAATCAAAGTTACCGTTTGACCGCCTCTCTCTTCTCCTCGTTGATGTTGTTCCACCACTTGGAGAAATAACTGATTTCTGCCCAAATCATCTTCCTCCTGATGATCACAAACATATATTATTAATAACTCATCTTCCTCCTGATGATCACAAACATATATCATTAATAACTCATCTTCCTCCTGATGATCACAAACATATATTATTAATAACTCATCTTCCTCCTGATGATCACAAACATATATTATTAATAACTCATCTTCCTCCTGATGATCACAAACATATATCATTAATAACTCATCTTCCTCCTGATGATCACTAACATATATTATTAATAACTCATCTTCCTCCTGATGATCACAAACATATATCATTAATAACTCATCTTCCTCCTGATGATCACTAACATATATTATTAATAACTCATCTTCCTCCTGATGATCACTAACATATATTATTAATAACTCATCTTCCTCCTGATGATCACTAACATATATTATTAATAACTCATCTTCCTCCTGATGATCACTAACATATATCATTAATAACTCATCTTCCTCCTGATGATCACTAACATATATTATTAATAACTCATCTTCCTCCTGATGATCACTAACATATATTATTAATAACTCATCTTCCTCCTGATGATCACTAACATATATTATTAATAACTCATCTTCCTCCTGATGATCACTAACATATATTATTAATAACTCATCTTCCTCCTGATGATCACTAACATATATTATTAATAACTCATCTTCCTCCTGATGATCACTAACATATATTATTAATAACTCATCTTCCTCCTGATGATCACTAACATATATCATTAATAAAGGCGACAAAAAGGCAACAAAAAGGCCACGAAAAGGCGACAAACATATTAATAAATCATCTTCCCAAACCTGCAGAGACTCAAACATCCTCTCTGACAGATTTAACACCTTTTACATCATTCTTTATTTATTCCTTCCTTCCCTCTTCTTTCCCTCCTTTATTTCATCCTTCTTTCCTTCTTCCCTACATACGGTTTCTTCAGTAAACTATTATGTAATAGTGTAATATCTCTGTAAATGATAGAGTGTGGTCTAGACCGACTGTCCTGAGATAATCTGACACTATGAATAAAGTTGAATTGAAATGAAGAGGAGTACCTGCTGTCTTCACTCAGTTTGATCAGCATGTTGTCCAGGATGTGTTTAGTCTGGTCCTCATAATACCTGTCAAATGTCTTCAACCAGCCTGAAACACACACACACACACACACACACACACACACACACAGACACACACACACACACAGACACACACACACACACACACACACACACACACACACAGACACGCAACAGCAAGATATGAATTATTACATTTAAATAAAGTCATAACTGGGTTTAACCCTGTGTGTGTGTGTGTGTGTGTCTCTGTGTGTGTGTGTGTGTCTCACCCGGGTCGTTGTGTGAATGAGGAACCAGGAAAACTTCCAGCGGCTGCTCGTCCCACTCGTTGCCTTGGTAACGGATCTCAAAGCCTTGTTTCCAGGCGCCGCCGTCGGGGTTATCGAAGGGCAGGAGGTCGTACACATCCAGCAGCTGCAGCCGGGAAAATACACAAATACTCAGTACCTTCAGTACTACGCTCTGATGTAGTCTTACTCATACTGAACATTATCAAGGGGTACGGTCTCAGTTTGGACATTCATTACTATTGGTCAATACAGAGAGGGGGGGGGGGGGGCTCTAGCTGGCCCTGTAGAGCGTACGCCCCATGTAGGCTGAGTCCTTTACAGCGGCCGGGTTAGAATCTGACCTGCTGCCCTTAGCTGTGTGTCACCCCCACCTCTCTCCCCTCTCCTGTCTGTCTGTCTAATAAAGGGAAAAACCCCAAAAATTATGTTGTTATCATGCAGCTACTGTTGTTAGCATGTAGCTACTGTTGTTAGCATGTAGCTACTGTTGTTATCATGTAGCTACTGTTGTTATCATGCAGCTACTGTTGTTATCATGGAGCTACTGTTGTTATCATGGAGCTACTGTTGTTATCATGGAGCTACTGTTGTTATCATGGAGCTACTGTTGTTAGCATGCAGCTACTGTTGTTATCATGGAGCTACTGTTGTTAGCATGTAGCTACTGTTGTTATCATGCAGCTACTGTTGTTATCATGGAGCTACTGTTGTTAGCATGCAGCTACTGTTGTTAGCATGCAGCTACTGTTGTTAGCATGCAGCTACTGTTGTTATCATGGAGCTACTGTTGTTAGCATGTAGCTACTGTTGTTAGCATGCAGCTACTGTTGTTAGCATGGAGCTACTGTTGTTAGCATGCAGCTACTGTTGTTAGCATGCAGCTACTGTTGTTAGCATGCAGCTACTGTTGTCAGCATGTAGCAACTGTTGTTAGATTGGAGCTACTGTTGGTAGCATGCAGATACTGTTGTTAGCATGTAGCTACTGTTGTTAGCATGCAGCTACTGTTGTTAGCATTTAGCTACTGTTGTCAGCATGTAGCTACTGTTGTCAGCATGTAGCTACTGTTGTTAGCATGTAGCTACTGTTGTTAGCAAGCAGCTACTGTTGTTAGCAAGCAGCTACTGTTGTCAGCATGCAGCTACTGTTGTCAGCATGTAGCTACTGTTGGTAGCATGCAGCTACTGTTGTTAGCATGTAGCTACTGTTGGTAGCATGTAGCTACTGTTGTCAGCATGTAGCTACTGTTGTTATCATGCAGCTACTGTTGTTAGCATGGAGCTACTGTTGTTAGCATGCAGCTACTGTTGTTAGCATGCAGCTACTGTTGGTAGCATGTAGCTACTGTTGTCAGCATGTAGCTACTGTTGTTAGCATGGAGCTACTGTTGTTAGCATGGAGCTACTGTTGTTAGCATGGAGCTACTGTTGTTAGCATGGAGCTACTGTTGTCAGCATGTAGCAACTGTTGTTAGATTGGAGCTACTGTTGGTAGCATGCAGATACTGTTGTTAGCATGTAGCTACTGTTGTTAGCATGCAGCTACTGTTGTTAGCATTTAGCTACTGTTGTCAGCATGTAGCTACTGTTGTCAGCATGTAGCTACTGTTGTTAGCATGTAGCTACTGTTGTTAGCAAGCAGCTACTGTTGTCAGCATGCAGCTACTGTTGTCAGCATGTAGCTACTGTTGGTAGCATGCAGCTACTGTTGTTAGCATGTAGCTACTGTTGTCAGCATGTAGCTACTGTTGTCAGCATGTAGCTACTGTTGTTAGCATGTAGCTACTGTTGGTAGCATGCAGCTACTGTTGTTATCATGGAGCTACTGTTGTTAGCATGCAGCTAATGTTGTGTTGTAGCAGAGAGAGAATGCCAAGAGTGTGCAGAGCTGTCCTCAAAGCTAAAGGTGACTACTCTGAAGAATCTAAAATATAAAACATATTCTGGTTTGTTTAACACTTTTTGTTTACTGTATCATTCCAAATGTGTTCCTTCATAGTTTTGATGTCTTTAATATGAATCTACACTGTCTATACTATGCTAAGCTAACCTGCACGCCATCGGTTCCGTCCTTCATCTCTTCGGCCAATCGGCAACCAGGCAGCCGGCGGGCGGAGCCTGAGCTGCCGTTCGCCCCTCGTCCTGCTTCCCATGATGCTTTGCGTTGGATCAGAGTGTCCCGCAGCGTAGCAACCAGACGGTTGTTGTCGCTAAGGAGAAGCTCCAACCTGTCAATCTTCTGCTGGAGGTGGAACAAATCCTGCACACAAGCATGCTGATTGGTTAAACACACAATTAATAAAGGTTTCTGATTAGAGTACTTACATTTATGAATATGTTATTTAGCCAGTTTAATACTAAGGTTGATAATATAATCCTGATATGGAGAAGGCTAATTTGTGAAAAACAACGTGTTCAAAACAAAGGGAGAAATTTGGGTGCTGACTCACTTCGTCCTGTCCAATAGGTGTATCCAAGCGCTGCTGAAGCTCCGCCCCCTGCATCAGCTCCAGCATCCGGTACAGTGACATCACAGCGACGCAGAAGATCCCGCCCCCCAGCACGGCCAGCAGCCGACTCCTCTTCATCCCTCAACTAGAGGAAAGATTCAAAGACACGCGAGTCATGTCGGCCCCGAAATCACCATCACCAAACCCACCAGACTCCATGTAAATAATCAGGACTTTTAGCGTGTATAGAGCCAGCATATTTCCACCAGACTCCATGTAAATAATCAGGACTTTTAGCGTGTATAGAGCCAGCATATTTCCACCAGACTCCATGTCAATAATCAGTACTTTTAGTGTGTATAGAGCCAGCATATTTCCACCAGACTTCATGTAAATAATCAGGACTTTTAGCGTGTATAGAGCCAGCATATTTCCACCAGATTCCATGTCAATAATCAGTACTTTTAGTGTGTATAGAGCCAGCATATTTCCACCAGACTTCATGTAAATAATCAGGACTTTTAGCGTGTATAGAGCCAGCATATTTCCACCAGACTCCATGTAAATAATCAGGACTTTAAGTGTGTATAGCCAGCATATTTCCACCAGACTCCATGTAAATAATCAGTACTTTTAGCGTGTATAGAGCCAGCATATTTCCACCAGACTCCATGTAAATAATCAGGATTTTTAGCGTGTATAGAGCCAGCATATTTCCACCAGACTCCATGTAAATAATCAGGACTTTTAGCGTGTATAGAGCCAGCATATTTCCACCAGACTCCATGTAAATAATCTGGACTTTTAGCGTGTATAGAGCCAGCATATTTCCACCAGACTCCATGTAAATAATCTGGACTTTTAGCGTGTATAGAGCCAGCATATTTCCACATGTAAATTGATGAATTAAGGGTTCATTTCAACCAAACCAGAGTGGTGATTGTTGGAACAGTGGAAAGATGAACCAAGACGGCTTTTGATAGTTTGATTTAATTTAAAGTGTGTTTTACGATGATAAAAGTAGAGATTATTTACATGGAGTCTGGTGGAAATATGCTGGCTCTATACACGCTAAAAGTCCTGATTATTTACATGGAGTCTGGTGTGTTTGGTGATGGTGATTTCGGGGCTGTTTCATGTTAAACTAAAAGGATCTTACTCTTTAACTAAAAGGTCTATCTCTGTAGGGATCCATCCCATAATGTTGTCAGATACTTAGAATAATAATCTGAGTCTGTCAGTGCTTTAGTTACATTTTAGTTACACCCACCAGACTCCATGTAAATAATCAGGACTTTTATCATCGTAAAACACACTTCATTCAAAGTGGACAGAAACTAAATCAAACTATCAAAAGCCGTCTTGGTTCATCTTTCCACTGTTCCAACAATCACCACTCTGGTTTGGTTGAAATAAACCCTTAATTCACCCATTTACATGTGGAGATATGCTGGCTCTATACACGCTAAAAGTCCAGATTATTTACATGGAGTCTGGTGGAAATATGCTGGCTCTATACACGCTAAAAGTCCTGATTATTTACATGGAGTCTGGTGGAAATATGCTGGCTCTATACACGCTAAAAGTCCTGATTATTTACATGGAGTCTGGTGGGTTTGTGGTTTCATGTTAACTGAAGCTGTCAGTAGTAAAAAGAATTTAAATACAACTCTAAAACAAAGTCATAACGTACTTTTAGTATTTCCGTTTTATAAAAAAATTAAATGAATTAAAACAAAATATTTTGCCTAATTTCTTCTGTTGGTTGAACTAATTAACTCTCCTGTAGGTCAACCGGCTGTTAAGATAAAATTAATAGGACTATATATTTTAAATTCAGACCTTTCAGACAGGACTTCCGCGTTAGACAAACGGCCACAGGTCTCGCGCTCCGGAGTGTCTCGTGCTGTTTGTCACCTGCTCTGTGACGTCGCAGTCTGTCTTCACTTCGCCGCGAAAAACAGAAATAAACATTAAAGGTTTTTAGTTTATTAAAAGTTAAATAAAGTTTGTGGGTCGATCCGCAGCACGAGCTCGCTGCCTGCTGCCACTGCGCATGCGCCCGGCTGTTTGTATTGCTTCTGCTACTTCAGCTGACTCAGCGCTGCACAGAACTTCCGGTTAGGACTTCATAAACAAACAATATAGGTCAACTTCTTCAGAGTAGAGAGAGAGAGAGTGTGTGTGTGTGTGTGTGTGTGTGTGTGTGTGTGTGTGTGTGTGTGTGTGTGTGTGTGTGTGTGTGTGTGTGTGTGTGTGTTCTTGTTTAACTACATTCGTGGGGTCCAAAAACCAGGAATACAGTATACTTTGTGGGGACAAAATGCTGGACCCCACAACTTTAAAGGGGTGATATTATAAATGGCCCAGGTGCTTTTTTTGTTTTGCCCTTATGCATCCCTGTGGATATGGCTCTATTTGCAACGACAGCTTTTCTTCCAAATATGGTATGCTCATGAATATTTAGATGAGCTGTAAGTTGATTGGTTGAGGAAGCACATACAGTGGTGACGAGACAGCAGGTCTCATATTTCAGACACACACACACACACACACACACACACACACACACACACACGTGCCCGGGCCAGTATTCTGTTGTACGCTGCATTTACCAATGTGGTTCATTTCCAGTATCCTTGAAAAACTTCCAAACTTTCTTCTTTCTAAAGTACTCAGTGCAGCTGGTGTGTGAGATCCTGACAGAGCTCCAGCTCAGCGGGTCTGTGAAGGGGAGAGGCCGACAGAGAAGGCAGCAAACCCAGCCAGCAGCCGCCGCCTGTCCCGGCCAAGGGGGTCAGCTTCTCCTCGGACCGCACAGCTCCTATGGCGCCATTCTGATGCTACCAAGCCATCACCTCCCGTTAGCATCCCATTGACTGCCATTCATTTTGACGTCACTTTGACAGAGAATAACTTTACATCTGAAGAGTTTAAAGACTCTATTTGTCCATTGTTTATTTCTAAAGAAACACGACAATGTATAAAAGGCTCCATTACCTTGTAGCTCACGTTATGGCTCCGTAGCAGACGTTTTTATAAAAATAGGCTAACGATTGGGTCATAACCACGAGACTTACTGTCTCATAGTAGAGGAATTACCGTATAGTACAGGAGAAGCTCTCAGGCAGTTTGGACTTCCATTAGCTGTTTAAGTTTAATTACTAATGTTAACTATCATTTTAGTGATCAATAATTAGCCTGTGTCTATGTTATCTCCTTACATATACCTACGCTCTCCGTCTCTGCTAGATTGGGAATGATTGAGATTTCTCTTGGCACAGCTACCAGAAGACTTCCAACTTTCAGACAGGTTGCTCACGTCACATCTACGTCTTCAAGCTCAGTTGGAGGCTGCTCAGTAACGCTCAGCCATCACCGGGAAAGAGACTTCACTGGTCTCCGTCCAGAGACACGGGACCTGGTGCTCCATTATATATACTGGCTATGGTCCCGGCACATTGTGGAGCTTGTGAAGTCCTCCACTGTGTTACCAAATTTGCAATTAGCCATCAATTTTCGTGAAACGGCCCACATTTTTGAGCTTTACATAGTTCATTTCTCGCGTAAAAAAGTCTCAGAAGTGAATTTATTGATCTGCGCGACCTAGATTCATGAGACTAGCTGATCTCAGGTCAGTGGTGTAGCCTATGTAAATGTTGGGGCGTCAGACAGACAGACACACACACACACACACACACACACACACACACACAATGCTCCTGGCGGGATTACTGGAATTGTTGTCTATTGTGTTCAAGGCATTTCCTGTTTAAAGTTTACTTTCACTTTCACACAGGATGTGTCGCAGTTAGTTTCTTCGGTCTGTTTCAGGATTTAGGGTTAGAGAATGTTCTCATTATGGATATCTTTTTTATTTTAGTTTCCTCCGTCTGAAGCTCCAGCTGAAGGTAATGTTAGCCGTCTTTCTGTTAGTTTAGTCTGAGAGCAGAAAGCTGCAGAGAAGCTAACACTACTCTGACTGGGACTCTAACTGTCAGACTGACCAGAGATCAGCCTCCATGTTGGCTGGATTTCTGGAGAGGAACCAGAGACAGAGAGACGGGATTTACTTTAGTTTATATTATTTATAACAGATGAAATACATACAATAGCATTTAAAAAGCAGCAGCTACAGCAGGAGAGGAGAACACACATATACAACTACAACATGATCATTTCTCTACTAAACTACAAACAAACAGGGAAACATACACCACATGTGAAGATATATATCAGCTCATTCTACAGAAATATAATACATATAATCAACATTAGTTTTAAGATGACATTAACATGTGTTTGAACTGTGAGCTGAAGGCTGGCAGCAAGTTAATGTTTTATAGTGATATACAGCAGCTCTCTATCTGATAACTAGGGTGGGAGTGTGTGTGTGTGTGTGTGTGTGTGTGTGTGTGTGTGTGTGTGTGTGTGTGTGAAAATGCTGGTAAGAATGCATTCAAGTTTAGTAACGTTTATTCATGTCATTCTAATAAAATAGCTGCAGTCTCCCCAACATAATTGTAAAATATATTTCACATATCAATGTCACCTTTTGGATGGTTTCAACACCAGGGCGGATGGGGTTTGTTGTCACGCTAGCTAGCTACTCAACGAGGCTGAGAGACGGGTGTGGGGGGGGGGTGTGGGGGGGGGGGGGTTGCTGGGGGAATGTCCGGTAACTAGCTATTGCTACATGTCTCGTGGCTGCTAGCTGACTGGGGGCTAACGGTAACTATTGCTACAAATACCAGGGCTGTTGGCTGGCTAGGGGCTAACGGTAACTATTGCTACAAATACCAGGGCTGTTGGCTGACTGGGGGCTAACGGTAACTAGCTATTGCTACATGTCCCGGGGCTGTTGGCTGACTGGGGGCTAACGGTAACTATTGCTACATGTCCCGGGGCTGTTAGCTGGCTGGGGGCTAACGGTAACTATTGCTACATGTCCCGGGGCTGTTGTCAGCTGACATCCCGACTGAGTCTCTCTGTGCCGTTGGAGTGAGGCAGACAGACCGGGGTGTGCTAGCTGGCTAAATTAGCATTAGTTTAGTCGTCTATCTAAAGGCTAACGTTAACGTTACTGGTGAACTCATTCATGGGTCGCCTAGTGTTGTTAACCGTGGTCAAAACAATCAAACTATTAATAACTTTATGAACGTGTTGAACGATGTTGTAACCTCATAATGTTATCCACCAAGCATTAGCATTAACGTTAGCTAGGCTACTTGTCAACCAGCACATTGTAGTAACGTTAAGATGGATTAATATTGATATGTATTAATAAATAAGATCTCTGCTGTATTCAGTCCCTCCAGAAAAACGTGATTATGCGATCTCATAATTCAATGCATAATCAGCCAAAGTCCGCATATTTATTTCGGGGGCCGCATCTTTTCAAATACGCCGCACTTTCGCCGCATAAATTGCCGATTTCTGCGCAAAATATGCAGGGCTTGCATGATTTCATAATCCCCGCATTTTCGTTGCAAAAAAGTCCCATATACCTTAGCAGAAAGTTGAAAAATGTTGCGTTTACTTCACACAAGAGCAGCCATTTTCCCCTGTTGCCATGGGAACGTTATGAAGTGACGTAATTACGCGACGTTCGAAAAGCTGCAAATCCCGCGATGAAGCCGCGATGAAACCGCAGTTTTAAAAAGTTCCCGGGATTTCATTGCATAAAATTGCATAAATATCCCGCATATTCCATCACATTTTTTAAGAAAACGTGACGCATAATCACAAAAAAACTACACATTTTTCTGGAAGAGCTGTGTATTACTGCATTGCAAAGTGACATGTAATTAATCACAAAATGATGCTGCGTGGCAGAAAAAGCAGTATTACGGTTATGAGTATTTCTTTTTGTGACATTGTATGATTTACAATTACTCCTGAACACATCATCTGGGTGCCGTGTTTTGACAGAAGTTATGAGTAACTAGAGGGTGAAAGGTGATATGACGCCACTGACGGGCGACTAAAGGAAACGTACCGTGTCAGAAATAAAATAACAGATTTCTCTGGGTTTGACGTTTGGTGGAAACATTTGGGATAGTGTAACTACACAACTCAAAAATATATAACATAGGTATAGTCGTTTTTAGACATTTTAATGCAGAAATGTTACATAGCCAGAAGAGGCTGATGCTTTACACGGTAACGTTACTAAAACCCATGGGGTTGTCGCTCTGGGACGGGTTAGTCTAATAAACGTGCATAATGGACGCAGGGACTACGCCCGCCCATGTCGCCCTGCACTGAGCATGCTCATATGACTATTCTCCTGAGGTCCTGTAGCTGTAATAATGGATATAACTAATGGTTGTAATTCACCATGTGTTATATTAATACAGCTATGGCATTATCTTATGATACACCCAAGGGGTGTATGTATACTGTAAAGCCTGTTACGTGGATGTAACGTCATTCGGTCCATCGTTAGTAGCTAACATCAGCAGTAGCTAGCATGGGTGTATTAAGAGAACGGTAACATAGCTATATGCCTACATGACGTTCCTACAGACATAGTACGGCTGTATGCTGTAAAGCTGGTTACGTTGATGAGAGCCATGGATGTTACTAAGAGAAGAAGCTCTGTTCACCAAACTGCAGGCTAACCTTAGTAGCTAGCGCTAGTTAGTAGCACGACATAATGATGACATCTCCTTGGTTATCTAAATACATCCATCATTTATTTAGATGAGCATGTAAACGATCAGGGACAACGACAACACAATGTTTAATGTTAGTGAATATTTTAGACAATGAAAACTGAGTTCATGAGTTCTCCACGTATACCATGAACAAACTATACTTGTAAGAGACACGAGAGAGAAGCTCATGAACGAGCATGTTGCTACGGGGTGTGTGTGTGTCTGTGTGTCTGTGTGTCTGTGTCTGTGTGTGTGTGTGTGTGTGTCTGTGTGTCTGTGTCTGTGTCTGTGTGTGTGTGTGTGTGTGTGTGTGTGTGTGTGTGTTTATTCTGATGATGTGTGTCTCTTCCTGTCTCCAGAACCTTTCTGATCTCATCAGATCACAGTTTGATTTAAAGTCAGCTTCTTCATCACTCTGAAGAGGAGATCTCAACTCTTCAGGAGGACCAGGAGACCTGGAGATGGCTTCAACACCAAGAAGAAGACAGAGCATGGAAGAACCTCCTGATCTGTCTGAATTAATGTACAAACCTAATAAACGTGTTACCATGGCAACGTGAGTATTATTTGCTAAGACACAGTTTTAAACACTGCTGGATCACATTTTACTACATAAGAGAGGTTTGTAGCAATACTTATATATGTCAACTATCTATATTGCATAAAGAGCCATAAGAATAATTCATAATAGAGCTCAACAGTGTGGTTGTGGAAGTACCAATCCCTTTGATTGATTGATTGATTGATTAGATTATCAGAGATAAAGTCTAAAGACAATCTGAGGTAGACTGACCCCGAGCTCTAAGGATGTGATGTCATGGAAAAATACTACATTACCCACAATCCTAAGCATAACAGCAACGTCTCTGATTGGTCCAATTCGGGGTTACCAGGGTAATATTTATCGTACGACTACAGTAATCAGTCTTGTTCCTTTAACTTTTTTCTATTTACAAAATGTTTTTTGCTCCAAATCAAATGTTTTCTGGTCCTGATTCCTCTCGTAGCTGGTTGTCATGGTTCCAGGGTTAAAACTCTTTATTAATCAAACATCAACGGAGATATAGAACAGAGGAAATCACTTCTGGAGGCAGAGCCGTTCAGAAAATGGACGGTCACTGTTGATCTCTATACCGGTTATAGTGATCACACACATTCATTATTCTTCAAATCATAAACATTGATATTCACTGATCTGGTTCATTTTAAACAGCACCAATAATATATAAAGTAATAACCAACCTGCTCCCTGGTTTATAACCCTCTGATGTTCAACAGGAGTCAAAGAGACCTGAGAGAATGACTTGGTTTCATATCTCTGCATGTTATGCATTTTATTACCCAATATTTCATGACTTCCTCATGTAAGTTGTTATTTATAGTATAGCAGTAACGCTGCCTCTAACCTTCATCACCACAAAGACTGGCTCTGGGTGGCAGCCAACGGAAACTTTCACATTCCTCCTCCTCACCTCCCTCCGTTTCCCTTTCCCTCCATTCTTCTACTACTCTTCTATTGAGTTCTGTAAGATCATTTTATTGTTTGAAAGATTATTTTTCGTGCATTTCCACCTTTAATCACCTGGACAGCATGAAGGGGGAGGGGGGGGGGGGACATGTAGGAAACCTGCAGCAGGTCAGATTCAAACCCTCGTCCTCTGCATCGAGGAATAATCTTCTCTATATGGACACAAGCTCTACCAGCTAAGCTAGAATAGAGAGCTTTTTATGAAGTGGACTCATCCTTATTAAGAGACCTTGGTCAGTAGAGTGATGTTGTTTATGTCTTTACTTTTCTACAGGAACACCAACACCTCATCCAGATATGACAACATCACCTGTAAAGTTCTGATCCAATCAGGATCTCCCGCTGTCTACCAGCTGATACCAAAGAAAGAGAAGATTGGATCTCTGACAAGAATGACTCTTGGTGAAAAAGATCCAAACAAGAAAAACAAAACCATCTTACTTGTTGGTGAACCAGGAACAGGAAAATCTACTCTGATCAACGCTCTGGTCAACTACGCCATGGGAGTGGAGTGGGAGGATGATGTCTGGTTTCAGATCGTAGAGGAGGAGAAGAGAAGTCAATCAGAAAGTCAGACATCAGATGTGATCGTGTACCAGATCTTTGGTTTTGAAGATAAAACTCTGCCCTACTCTCTGACCATCATCGATACTCCTGGATACGGAGACACCAGAGGGATTGAACACGATGCCAGCGTCAGTCAAAGATTATTAGACTTGTTCCAGTCAGAGGATGGAGTTCATGAGATTAATGCAGTGGGTCTGGTGATGAAAGCGAGTGAGAATCGACTGAGTGACCGACTGAGGTACATCTTTCATTCAGTGATCTCTCTGTTTGGAAAAGACATAGAGAAGAACATCGTCGCTCTCATCACACACTCAGATGGTGTGACATCTGAAAATGTTCTGAAAGCTCTCGAGGATGCAAACATTAAATGTGCTAAAGATGAAGATGATGAGACCGTTCACTTCCTGTTTAATAACCACCAGAGCAGACAGAAAACAAAGAAAAATAAGGTTGCTCTGAAAAGTTTATGGGAATTAACAAAGGACCAAATTGGTCAATTCGCTGATTTCCTGACAGAGAATTCCCCTAAAAAGCTGGAGACAACTGTTGAAGTTTTTCTGAGGAGTCAACCTGAGGCCCCGCTCTCTCTACAGACCCCTACCCCCCCCCAGACCACCAGCCCCAGTTCAACCACACTGCCTGCCCCGTCTAAACCTACCGCCCTGCTTCAGAGCCCTCCGGTGGACAAAGCTCAGTAAGTAGATGGAATCAAAGTGTTACCACTTTTCTTTGAGTGATATAAATTACAGATGCTGTGTGTTTTCAGGTCTGTATAACTGAGTTATGTTTGTTTGATTAACACAGTTGCATTAGAATAGAGAGCTTTTTATGAGGTGGACTCATCCTTATTAAGAGACCTTGGTCAGTAGAGTGATGTTGTTTATGTCTTTACTTTTCTACAGGAATACCAACACCTCATCCAGATATGACAACATCACCTGCAAAGTTCTGATCCAACCAGGATCTCCTGCTGTCTACCAGCTGATACCAAAGAAAGAGAAGATTGGATCTCTGACAAGAATGACTCTTGGTGAAAAAGATCCAAACGAGAAAAACAAAACCATCTTACTTGTTGGTGAACCAGGAACAGGAAAATCTACTCTGATCAACACTCTGGTCAACTACGCCATGGGAGTGGAGTGGGAGGATGATGTCTGGTTTAAGATCGTAGAAGACGAGAAGAGAAGTCAATCAGAAAGTCAGACATCAGATGTGATCGTGTACCAGATCTTTGGTTTTGAAGATAAAACTCTGCCCTACTCTCTGACCATCATCGATACTCCTGGATACGGAGACACCAGAGGGATCGAACATGATGACATCATCAGTCAAAGATTACTAGACTTGTTCCAGTCAGAGGATGGAGTTGATGAGATTAATGCAGTGGGTCTGGTGATGACAGCGAGTGAGAATCAACTGAGTGACCGACTGAAGTACATCTTTGATTCAGTGATCTCTCTGTTTGGAAAAGATATAGAGAAGAACATCGTCGCTCTCATCACACACTCAGATGGAATAACACCTAAAAATGCTCTACAAGCTCTCGAGGCTGCGAAGATTAAATGTGCCAGAAATGAGAAGAATCAGCCTGTTCACTTCCTGTTTAATAACTGCCAACATGAATACAGGACAGAGGATGAAGAAAACCTCAAACATGCAGATAAAATATCAATGAAAGGAATGAATAAGTTCACAAACTTTCTGGTAAAAACTGAACCTCAGAGGTTGGAGACAACCGTGAATGTCCTGAACGAGCGAATCAGACTGACAGCCTGCATCAACAACCTGCAAGAGAGAATTGAGTTGATTTATCTAAAGCTAAAAGAAACTGAGAAGAAAGGGAGCCTTTTGGAAACTCTTCAGAAAGAGAAGGAAACCCTTGAAGCAGATAAAACAGCTTTGCTGGATGAAGCCTACCATCATGTTGTCAAACTGGAGCAGATCTCCTTGAATGTGGTTTCTCTGTCTACTTATGTCCACCTGGACTTCCTGATTGAGGAGATGGAGAAGAAACATGACACAGAGAAGGTCAACCATCTAAAACAAATGGAAAGTCAAAAAGATGAAGGATTTCAGGCAGGGCTGCAGTACATGTGTAGTAAACTACCTCAAATGTTCAAAAGAAAGAAATGACTAGAGGGTTACCGAGGTCTAGACTGCTACACAAAGACATGTCCCAGTGTCCTGGAGTTACAGCTGCTCATCACTGGAGCAAGGTGAACATTTAGACCACAGCAGAAAGATCTGAAGTCATCTGTGTCTTTAGTTAGTTTACTAAAACTGAGTCAAAAACATCAATGAGATCAACTAGTGCCTGTTCTGCACATATATAAGGGGTTATTTATCATTACAGTATGGACAGTTTATATTAATGAAGACAGTATGTGTGTGTGTGTGTGTGTGTGTGTGTGTGTGTGTGTGTGTGTGTGTGTGTGTGTGTGTGTGTGTGTGTGTGTGTGTGTGTGTGTGTGTGTGTCAGTGTGTGTGTGTGTGTGTGTGTGTCTGTGTGAGTGTGTGTGTGTGTGTGTGTGTGTGTGTCAGTGTGTGTGTGTGTGTGTGTGTGTGTGTGTGTGTGTGTGTGTGTGTGTGTGTGTGTGTGTGTGTCAGTGTGTGTGTGTGTGTGTGTGTCTGTGTGAGTGTGTGTGTGTGTGTGTGTGTGTGTCAGTGTGTGTGTGTGTGTGTGTGTGTGTGTGTCAGTGTGTGTGTGTGTCAGTGTGTGTGTGTGTGTGTGTGTGTGTGTCAGTGTGTGTGTGTGTCAGTGTGTGTGTGTGTCAGTGTGTGTGTGAGTGTGTGTGTGTGTGTGTGTGTGTGTGTGTCTGTGTGAGTGTGTGTGTGTGTGTGTGTGTGTCAGTGTGTGTGTGTGTGTGTGTGTGTGTGTGTGTCAGTGTGTGTGTGTGTCAGTGTGTGTGTGTGTGTGTGTGTGTGTGTGTCAGTGTGTGTGTGTGTGTCTGTGTGAGTGTCTATGTGTCTGTGTGTGTGTGTGTGTGTGTGTGTGTGTGTGTGTGTGTGTGTGTGTGTGTGTGTGTGTGTGTGTGTGTGTGTGTGTGTGTGTGTGTGTCAGTGTGTGTGTGTGTGTGTCTGTGTGAGTGTCTATGTGTCTGTGTGTGTGTGTGTGTGTGTGTGTGTGTGTGTGTGTGTGTGTGTCAGTGTGTGTGTGTGTGTGTGTGTCTGTGTGAGTGTGTGAGTGTGTGTGTGTCTGTGTGTGTGTCAGTGTGTGTGTGTGTGTGTCTGTGTGAGTGTCTATGTGTCTGTGTGTGTGTGTGTGTGTGTGTGTGTGTGTGTGTGTGTGTGTGTGTGTGTGTGTGTGTGTGTCTGTGTGAGTGTCTATGTGTCTGTGTGTGTGTGTGTGTGTGTGTGTGTATGTGTTTGCACGAACCAATCACAAACTGGCTTATCCACCTGGTGCACTATTGGCTGGTTTAACACGATGACGATAGAGAAGCGACCAATCAGCTTCTTGTTTACAGTCAACATGGCGGCCACCGAAGCGCAGCAACCCGTTGATGGCGCTGTTGCTGCTACGTCACCTGGATCGTTGCTCTGATTGGTTGAAGGACTATCCAATTACGCCCAGAGTTATTTGAACTATGCCCGTTGATCCCGCCTCTTGTGCAGGAGAAAATCCAGAGCAGACTCCCCAGATTAATAATCAATCTTAAAAGACTGAACATTAGTCTGCTGATAGCCAGACTAATTTTTTTGAGGAGAAACTTAATTATAAAGTAAACAAAGTTGACCTGTTTTCAAAGTTTTTTTATATCAGAATTTTGGATTTCTTAACAACCAAATTGTCCCAAAATAACTCGGATGCATCATGTAGGTTGTATGAACCCAGACATCCAGACATCCATGTTCTTCACAGGTAAGATTAATGATTGAATTCTGGTTGATTTATTTAATTTCATGGCATTTGAAAAAAAGTTTTTAAATGGTTTCAAACAGCATCCTGACTATATCATCCTCTGATCTTAACTATTCTATTATAGTAATAATTATAGTAAAGTTTTAAAAAAAAAAAGCAGATTTTTCAATTTTGACCCAGAATGACTTCATGGACGATGGTGAAGACAATACGAGGGCTGAAATAAAATGTTTCCAGCTGATAAAGAATGAAGAGCTACCAGTTCTGTTTTCTTGTTAATCCTGTTCTTTGGTTTTATATGAAAAAGCATTAATGTTATGGTTATTTGTTCTTTATTAGCAGTGAATTGCAGAGGTGGAAAGTTACTAATTACAATTACTCATGATGGGAATGTCAATGAGGGACGTCATTAGATTGACTGAGATCCATAAGAAAGATAGTTGAGAGAGTACGTCATCCAGGCAGCTGATAGCTGTCAGAAAGTGGCTGATGAGTTTAATCAGATGAAGAATTAACTCAAAGACTTCAGAAGAAAGTGAAGAAGTGAGAAGAAAAGGCCTCGTTCACACTGAAACATCAAGTCATTTCTAAAAAATATATTATTTATCATTAAATCTGCACATTTGAAATTTGGCACGCAAATGATCCTCAGGAACAGACTCCTCCGTTGTTGTTGTTGTTGTTGTTGTTGTTGTTGAATATGATATTTACTTTCTCTGGATATTAGGGAACAAAAGGATTCTGTAAGTAGGCTTTTAATTTGAAAGAGACACAGGAAGTTTCTACAGAAACAAAAATATTAACAAACAACTAAATCTGAAACAGAGTAAAGAATAAACAGGATTTATAATAGTTGATTAATATCTTTAGAAGTTAAGTTGTTATGTTCAGTTTAATATACTCAGTGATGATTGATTAGACTGAGATGATGATAATATTTGGGGATTATTGTTTTCATGTTTTTCTTGTTAATTAAGAAAATGTTGATTGATTTATTCTGTTAATGTTTGTAACCGTAGCGATGTTAGTTTAATGTCTCTGTTCTGTTGTTGTTGTTGATATATTTCCTGTTTTATTGATTTTATTATGTATTATTTATTATTTTATTATTCATGTTGATTTGGGTTCTGTCTTCTGATTGGTCACCAACACCAGACATCATCCAATCAGAACCCTGATGTTGTTTTACACTTTTTTAATAATCAATCCAGCTTTTATTCTTTTAGAGGATTATTTGGCATTTTTGGCCTTTATTAGTGACAGCTTTGAAAGAAGAGGGGGGGGGGGGGGGGGTGTATGAAAGGGCAGCAGGTTGGACTCAAACTTGCGGCCTCTGCGTGAAGGACTGAGCCTCTGTATACTGGCGCGCTCTACCACTGGAACACCCTGGCGCCTGGACCTCACTAGTTAGATTATTTTGAGTTAGATTGAGTTGGTCTTGTTTTTTTGACATGCAGCAAAGGGCCGCAGGTCGGAGTCAAACCTGCGGCCGCTGCATCGAGGAGTAAACCTCTAGATCTGTTTGTCTTGTTTTAAAGTAACATCTGATATGTTTCATTAAATACACAATCTACACTTGAAGGAGTTTTATCTTCATTTGGTAGTTTTAATGTTTCATATTTTTATGCTGTTATATATATTATAAAATATGTTTTATTGATCATTAATATTACAAGATAAATGTTCCCAAAGTTATACACAAAAATCACAATACTCACATGTTTCCCTCCCAAAACATAATGTGCATATTGTTAAAACAACTCAGTTCTAAAAGGGAAAATAAAGTCTTGATTAAAATACTTATATTAATGCTAATAATAACAATAACAGAAAGTAGTGATGGAAAACTTTAAGATGATAAAACAATGCAACTAGTTATTAAAAAAGTCAGATAATTAATGTAGCTGATAGTGTGAACTGCTGTCTGTATTAACCAGAACGTGTTAGTTTAGCTGGTAACATTAGAAAGTATGTGGCTTTATGTGATCTATGGCCCAAGTTCAGAATTACTCGTACTAATTTATTCTGTGCTGTTTGCAGCCTCCCTTTAAGTCGGTTTGTTAGGCCTTCAAACCAGGAAGTACATGCATATTAAAAATCATTTAAAATGAAGGCATTGGCTGAAATGATCATTGTTGACCAATCTAAACATTTAGAGTTTCTGACTAAAACCTTTGTGATCCCCGTGACTTTACTCATAACCTTGTTGGCCATATTCCTGCCATCCAAGTTGTTTTCTAGGATACAACCCAGGTATTTTACTGACGTTTTTGCACTGACCACAACATTATTCAAAATGACCCTAAATTCCGAGTATCTATTCAATCTGTATTTTGAGCTGAACAAGATGGCCTCTGTCTTCCCAAAATGTAGGGACAGCATATTGTCAATCAGCCAGTTATTTACAGAAGATAGCTCAGAGATCAGGGTGGTTTTGGTTTATGTATGAAATGTGTAGTTCTAGTTGGACAGTTTATGGGTTACACTGTGGAGTTGTGGCTTCTGTAATATGATTTCTTTATTACTTATTCTGTGCATGAGTAGAGTATGTTGTGTCTGAACATTGGACTGGAAGCTGTAGATGAAATGTCTATTTGTGTCTGTAGTTCTGTGTGGGACACTTCATGGCATGACAGGTAAATTCTCATTCATTCATAAACTACTAATAATAAGGTTGATAATATAATCCTGATTTGTTTGATCAGAAACTAAACAATATGTGTTCAATACAAACAGAGAAATGTGGGTGCTGACCAGAGATGGCAAAAGTATTCACTTTCCCTCACTGATTTTAATCCGGCCCACATATCAGTTTAGATTCACATTAGATTTTAGACCGCCTGGTTGTGCGCCAAAACTAAAAAGACAGGAAAGTGTTTTTCAAACTGTGATTACAAGTAAAGCACTATAAGTCCATATTTATAATGTTCTAGTGAAAAACATAAACATCAATCATCTGTTTAGTGATGAAAAGTGACTGCTGGTTCTGTGGTGTTGGTACTTCAGATCTGATGCCTGCAGGACGTCATAGAAGCATCTGATGAGGCGTCAATTATCACTTTCAGAGCGTTTGGGCCTTTAGAGACCCCCCCCCCCCCAGACCTATTTCTGGCAGCTGGCCCACCTGGGTGAACCTTGACAAACAGAACTAGTTCCTAGACTGATCCTAGACCTGTTATGTCCCCACCAATCATCATTCCTGTGCTGCTGTCACACCCTGAACTGAATGTTCCCTTTGAACGTGGGACTGGTTTAACGGCACAGAGCCAGTCAGTTCCACATAGACCAATCCCACGTCTCCTCTAAACCTTACTGCCAATCAGATCTGGCTCGTTGAAATGTGATTTCAGAGAAATGACTCAGAGACCTTAAAGCTGAGACAGACTGAGCGCGCTCAGTTGCTGCTTCACCTGCACCGCCTCACACAGCTGAGAGACAGGTAAGAAAACACACACACACACACACACACACACACACAAACACACACACACACACACACACACACACACACACACAGAGAGAGAGACTGAGTGAGTGAGCGTGCTGCCTGCAGACCAAAAGGTAGGAAAGTTGAAGAAATTTTAAAAAGCTGACACCCAGCAGAAGACTTGATGTGTTCATCAGCAGAGAGGAGACAGAGAGAGAAAAGTTCAAGTTAGTTTTAGTTAAAGTTAAAGTTAGTTAAAGTTAAAGTTAGTTAAAGTTAAAGTTAGTTGAAGTTGAAGTTAATGACAGACTGAAGTAGGAACAGAGACTGAAACACAGAGAGGTCTGCTGTCAGTCTGCTCATTCCTCATTCAGATGCAGTTTTCAGCCGTTTCTTCCAGCAGACTTGTTGTTGTGTTTTCTGTCTGTCTGTTCATCAGCTGACACTTCTGTGTTTTACAGCAGACTGAATACTTTATGTTTGTCACATTATGATTTGATGTGCAGCTCTGCAGCTTGAGAATCACTGCTGCTTAATAGAAGTACTTTGGAGTTGCTGTCACTGTTTTCATACACTTCCCTTTGGGCGTTTCCTAATCCCAATAATGACAAGAACAGATTTTCTAGTTATTCTAGTTTGTAGCTGACATGTTGAGACGATGTAGCCTGACGTGGTCATACTCAGATTTTAGTCAGAATATGAGTCTGATTCTGCTCCATTGGGCTGTGATTATGGGGCGTGTTTCAACCAAAAATGCCTCTGCACTCAATTGGATAGATCTACAACCAATCAGAGCAACGGATAGACCTACAACCAATCAGAGCAACAGATAGACCTAGAACCAATCAGAGCAACGGGTAGACCTAGAACCAATCAGAGCAACGGGTAGACCTAGAACCAATCAGAGCAACAGATAGACCTACAACCAATCAGAGCAACAGATAGACCTAGAACCAATCAGAGCAACAGATAGACCTACAACCAATCAGAGCAACAGATAGACCTACAACCAATCAGAGCAACAGATAGACCTACAACCAATCAGAGCAACAGATAGACCTACAACCAATCAGAGCAACAGATAGACCTACAACCAATCAGAGCAACGGGTAGACCTAGAACCAATCAGAGCAACGGGTAGACCTAGAACCAATCAGAGCAACGGAGACAGACGTCACAGAAGCTGCATGTCAAAGGCAGGCTTTATGTTACTGTTGATCATCTGTCTATCATCATATAAACTCTACAAAAACTAAAGTCATGACTTTCACTAGGGGAAAATCATCTAAAAACAATATCCCAACCATTTGTACACTTTCAGGTACAGAAATCGAAGAAGTGCCACATTACAAGTACTTGGGCATTATCATTGATCAATCACTGTCTTTTACATCGCAGGTTAAAAAACAGAAGTTGAAGTTAGGTTTCTTCTTTAGAATCAAGTCCTGTTTATTCTTTGAAGCAAAAAAACCAACTTGTAAATGCAACATTCTTGTCTGTTTTGGACTATGGTGACATTTTATGTATGTATTCAACCTCCCAGTGTCTTCATGCTTTGGACACGGAGTTTCATGGAGCCTTAAGATTCATCACAAACTTAAAATCTCATACTCATCACTGTCTGCTGTACTCTCGGGTCGAGTGGTTCTCCCTCTCAATCAGGCGTTGGATGCACTGGCATCTTTTTATTTATAAAGCAGTATTAGGACTACTTCCTCCTTATCTGAACGCTTCCATCCTCCCGAGGTCTGCAGGGACATATCACTTGTGTTCACAGGATCTGTTCTTATTATCAGTCCCTAAAGCCTGCACTGACTTTGGTAAAAAGGCTTTTAATGTTGCAGCACCATCTGCATGGAATCAGCTTCAGCATGAGCTACAGTTGAAGGAGTTGGTCTCACTTTGTTCTTTTAAAGGCTTTCTAAAGGATCTTGCAGAAAGGCGGTCTGTCTGTCATTGTTTTTAAATCGTTTTAGGACCCAGATATTTTATGATGACATTGTTGTTTGAATATGATGAGTGAGAGTGTGTCTATGTTTTTTACTTGTTATTGTCTTTGTATTTATTTGAAACCACGCTGCTGCCACCTGCCGGGACACTCTTGTAAAAGAGATTTGTAATCTGAAGGAGTTTTTATCCTGGTTAAATAAAGGTTTGAATGAATGAATGAATAAAGCCGCCCTGACAATCTGATTGGTCCAAACAGTTCTGGTTGGAGCATAGTTGCTCAACAACAGATCAAGTCCAGACCAAGCTTCCCAACCTCAAATGTTGTGGGCGGGGCTAAATTTGGCTGGTATCCAGACTAGAGACGACGTGGTCTTGCTGGTACTGCACCCTAACCCCAGAACAGAGACCTCCTGCTGGGCTCCAGAACCAGAACCAGAAAAGGATTTATAGCCATACAGGTGACACTTCCAAGGAATATCCTGTGGTTGTTGGTACATACATAAATATGTTAAACCATTAATATTAAATAAACAATAAATACAGAAACAAATATGTACATACAGTATAACTGTTATATTAAGAAAAGAAAGACGAGGCTGAATGGGTTAGTGATGAAATGGTTATGTGTGATGTCATCTTGTTGTGATATTTCTAGAACTATCTGGATCAAACTTTATTGGGCTCGTGGTAGGTGAATGGACCTCTATGAATACACTGATATAACATGTCCTAATCTACGCTGCAT